>NC_052534.1:62621161-62709562 GCF_016699485.2 Gallus gallus | reverse complement strand
AAATGTCCTGAATGACAGTCAGTATAAAATCTTTTTTCCATCTAGGCAAGAAACATCTCAGTGGTTAACACACTACATCTGCTCTAAACAACTTCAGCTGCCTTCAGCAGATTCAGCTGCTTTCTCTGCAACAGCTGTAGAATTCAATTTTTTGTTTCTTGTATGTAATAAACACTCATATCTTTCTCCTCCTACTTGTTTACAATCTTGGTTGTTTGGTTTGTTGGCTTCTCAGCTTGGAGGCTGTCTAGGATAAGGCTGAGCTGTGCATTGTGGTTCAGCCCTTTAAAGGTAAGGTACAAAGAATTTGCCCTTTTCAGGAGTGTTTCAGGTGCTGACTTTAAAACAAGAAAAAGAATATCAGATACAATCATATAAATAATGCAGAGCAATCGAACATCCAAATATACTTTGGCTTTTTTATAGGAACTCAAGCATGTTTGCTTTTTTTTTTACCAAGAACCTTTAAATAACGTTACAAGTTGATGGTTTACATTTTTTTCATTAAACAATACTCTTCACACACAGTAATCATTACATTTATGTGCATATGCGTATTTACATTGTGTATTTATATATGATACATCTGCAAATGCATTCAATGTGTATGTGCACAATATATTTTTTCAGATATTGGAGGCATGTGCCAGAGTTTTTTTATTTGCAATGAATTCTTTGAAATTACGGTATTGAGTGATTCACATGATTCAGCTTTTGATGGTCATGAGTTCAAAAACGGAAGTTACTGTTTCTGATTTTCTTTAACTTGGGAAATTCACTCAAAATTACTGTATTTATCCAATTTTGTGACGTCTCAACCATTGTTTCAGCTATGGTGCTATTCTTTTTCTGAGGCTCTTGCAAAAATTATAGGTGTGGAAGGTGTTGCTACCATTTTTTACTTATGTACAAGTGATGAGCAACACATTATCCTGAAAGATGTATAATTTAAACTGAGTACATCAGACAAGTCCTGCTGTAAGGAACAATTAATTTCTTATGTTTTTATATGGCAACTTTATCATACAGAAGCTTAAGTGCTGGTAAATTTTGAGGTCTCCAGAGCCTGTGTGCTTTGTGTCAAATATTATTCTCTAAGAATGGCATCACTGTGATTCAAAGAGAAATTCATTTGTTTAGCCAAGATGTTTCACTGAGATTTGCATTTCAATTATACTGAGGTACGTAGATTTGAAATTAACGGATTTTAGTTGACATTTTTGACCATGGATGTTGGGTCCAGAGAGACTCAACTTAGCAGCTTTAAACTAAAATATATCTCTCTCTACAATTTTAAGAACATGGGTGCTGACCAGGTAATGTGTATGATAATTGGAGAGCTGTGAGTTCTTGGAAGCTAGTAGGAGTGGTGGAGTTCTTCTCATTGGGGTGTATTGTCTCCGTTGGCCACATATGCAGTGAGTGCTGTGCATTGACCTAATATGAAGGAGTGACTTCATGGAAGCCTTCCACTAAGCTTGTCCTGGCATGGAATTAGATCTGAACCAGGTTCCAGGCCTTGCAAAACACACCCTTTTGTATATTAAGCTGTCTTCAGAGTAGCTCTACAGGAAATAGGAGAGGGCTCCATGAGGGAGTAGCAGCAATGTTATGAACTGACAGTAGCCCCTATTCTCCTGCGCTGCTCAGGTAAGGAGGTAGAAGAGGATGGGTGGCAAGGGAGAGGTGTTTTTAGTTTGCTTTTAGTTCACACTAGTCTGTTAATAATAGACAAATTCTATGAATGTCCCTACACTGAGACTGTTTTGCCTGCATCAGAAATTGGTTGAGTGATCTCTCTGTCCTTGCCCCAGCCCTTGAGCCCTTTTCCTTCTCTTCCTTTCAGAAGGGAGACGAGAGAGTAGGTATTGTTTAGCTGCCTACCAGAGTGTAACCACCATGTTGCTTGCTATTGCTTTTTTTTTTTTTCCCCTCTCCTTTACCATCTTTTGGCCTGGCAAGTTAAAAAGAAGGGATGTAATTCATGAATTTCAGAGCTAACATCAAAACTTCTACTACTTTGCAGGAATTGCTCTTTGTAGTGACAGCCATCTTTAGTGAGTGAAATACTTTATGAATACCTTTGAATGAAATACGCTGAGTGTCTGTCAGTTTATAGGCACTTCTGCTGCTCTGAATTTAAATGAAAGTCAGGGTGGGAAAAAAAAGATTCAAGCCTCATGCATGTTTTAAAAGAGAAAATTGGGTCATCCTGCACAAAGGTTGAAATACTTTCTTTTAGTGAGAAAGCAGAGCACTCCACTCCTTCCCTGGGAGGAACACTTTTCTGCACTTTAGCTCTCTATCTTATGCCTCGTTCAGAGAGGTCAAACAATCAGCCAGGAAGAGAAAAACTGCTGTACATACCTGTGTGTGTGCCACATACTCCTGACAAGCTGCTTTTCTGTGGGCATCCTGCCCTCATACTGCAGCATGAGATTTGATGAGCTGGGTGGGCATCCTGTATCCCTATCTTCAATCCATTGTGCTCCTCAGGTGTTTGTTCTGTGCCACCACAAAGAAGCTCTTGTGGTGTGATGCCTCAGTGGCATTTGTCAGCAGGAGCCAGGCAGGTCAGTTTGGCCTGCTGGCCCAGAGGCAAGCTGTTGTTGTGGAGATAAACTAGGAGCAGAGGCCAGTTTAAAACAATTTTTCCTTGTCTTTATGAGAGGAACAGAACAGCTAACAGAGGAACCAAATTGCTTATCACATTAATAGTGTAGCTGGTGTGGCCATTGCTAGGGTTTATGTTGTTGGAGAGTAAACAGTGATTGGGAATAAATCACTAATACAGATAAAAATTAATCCAAGACAAATGGATTACTGTACAGTCCAAGCATCTGAATAGTTCGCTGAGTGCTCAGGGAAAACTGCAGAACAGAAACATGGTTTGCAAGCTGGCAGGAAGCTCTGCTGCCTTCCCATGGCCCCAGAGGTTCCTCCAAGAGATTTCCTTAGCAGGAAGAAGTGTGCTGGGGAGCACTGCCCTGGGTTCCTCACCCTGTATCCGGTGCCTCTGGCAGCTGCCTTTAGAGTTTCCACTGTCCTCTGTGGGGACAAGGACAGGAAGTGAGGGGGAGTGCAAGGGCCTGGCTGAGCAGAAGCCTGCAACCAGCCTGAGAGAGAGAAAAATGGGCTGAAGGGATCCCCAGCATGACAGGACACTTTGGGAAGGCTTATTTTCAGTTGGCTGGGTGTACTTTGTAGCCATCTCTTCTGGAGGGACACCAAAGAAAACAGAGAAAAGAAAAAAGAATGGGCTGCCATGCTGGGGAAGGTTGGTAAGAACCAGTGTTACAGTGGGTTACTATACTGCAACCTCACTGTAAGAAAGAAATTGAGGCCCAGGAGTGTGTTCAAAGAAGGGCAACAAAAACTGGTGAGGGGTCTAGAACGCAGGCCTTATGAGGGGCGGATGAAGGAGCTGGGATTGTTCAGTCTGGAGGTATTCACGAAACGTTTGGACGTTGTGTTGAGGAAGCCGACGAGGCCTTCTACAGGCAGCTGATAGCAGCTTCGCAGTGACTGGCCCTGGTTATCGTGGGCGATTTTGACTACTCTGATATTTGCCGGAAGGTCTACTCAGCCAGTCATCCGCAAGCCATCCAAGAGGTTCCTCCAGTGCACTGACGATAACTTGCAAATGGTGGATGAGGCAAGTAGGTGAGGAGCACTGCTGGATCTTGTTCTCAGTAACAAGGAGGGTCCGGTTGAAGTGGTGAAGGTTGAGGGCAGCCTTGGTTGCAGTGACGAGATGATGGAGTTCAGGATCTCGTGTGGCAGGATGAGAAAAACAAGCAGAGTCGCAAGCCCGGACTTCAGCAGGGCCAACTCGGTCCTTTTCTGTCAATTGCTAGGGGAAATCCCATGGGACAGGGTACTTGAAGGTAAAGGGGCCCAAGATAGTTGGTTAGCATTCAAGGACTGCGTCCTCTGAGCTCACGATCAGAGCATCCCAAACAGGTAGGAAGTCAAGAAAGGGAACCGGGAGACCTGCACGGTTAAACAGGGGACTGCTGGGCAAACTCAAGTGGAAGAGGAGAGCCTACAGGTCATGGAAGGTGGGGCTGGCCGCCTGGGAGGAATATAAGACTTGCCGGGTCCTGCACTTTGCCTGCGGTTGTTGTGGCCAATGCTACAGGCTTGGGGCAGTGTGGCTGGAAGACTGCGTAGAGGAAATGGACCTGGGGGTATTGGTTGATGCTTGACCGAACACGGGCCAGCAGTGTGCCCAGGTGGTCAAGAAGGCCAAGGGCATCCTGGCTTGCATCAGAAGCAGTGTTGCCAGCGGGAACAGGGAAGTAATTGTCCCCCTGTACTCAGCCCTGGTGAGGCCGCACCTCGAGTACTGTGTCCGGTTTTGGGCCCCTCACTGCAAGTAAGACGTTGAGGCCCTGGAGCGTGTTCAAAGAAGGGCAACAAAGCTGGTGAGGGGTCTGGAGCACAGGCCTTACGGGGAGCGGCTGAGGGAGCTGGGATCGTTCAGTCTGGAGAAGAGGAGGCTCAGGGGAGACCTTCTTGCTCTTCTGTAACTACCTGAAGGGAGGTTGTAGTGAGCTGGGGGTCGGCCTCTTCTCTCGTGTAACCAGATACAGGACTAGAGGGAACGGCTTCCAGCTGTGCCAGGAGAGGTTCAGGCTGGATGTTGGGAAATACCGCTTCCCTGAAAGAGTGATCAGGCACTGGAATGGGCTGCCCAGGGAGGTGGTGGACTCACCGACCCTGGAGGTATTCACGAAACGTTTGGACGTTGTGTTGAGGGACGTGGCTTAGTGAGAACCATTGGTGATGGAAGGGTGGACGGTTGGTCTGGGTGATCCTGTGGGTCTTTTCCAACCTTGGTGATTCCAGGGTTCTATGAACTAGGAAGGCTAAGGCCTCCTTAGAGTTTAACGTGGCAAGAGCGGTCAAGGACAACGGAAAGGGCTTCTTCAACTACACTGCAGGCAAAACTAACACTGGAGGCGATGTAGGCCCACTGATGAATGAGGTGGGTGCCCTGGTAAGAGAAGCTACAGAGAAGGCGGAGTTACTAAATGCCGCCTTTGTCTCTGTCCATACTGCTGGAGGCTGTCCTGAGGAGCCTAGGTCTGCATTGCTCAGAAAGGAGCAACTATACCAGTGCCTGGAATGCTAGCTTATCAGAATCCTGAAGCTGTGGGGGCACTGACCTTGACTGCTCCCCCCCCCCCACCCGCAACCTGCTCTATTGCTTACCCTCCTCGCTATGGTGGGGTGAATGATCTGGTGGAAGAAGTCAGCTAAGGAGAGGGAGGTCACACACCAGGTACAGTGCTGCACAAAGCGGTTTCAGTTTGAAGAAGATTCGTTTAATTACCCATGAAAAAAGAACTGGGGTAGTGAGAACTAACAGCAAACAAAAACCGTTTTCCCATCCTAACTCGTGCCCAGCTCAGGCACGTGAGGTAAGGATGGCAGCAGCGCATCTCGGGGATGGTCCCCAAAGTGGTACATGTGTTCACTTGTTGCCAAAGCTCCAGTGTGATGTATTTTTTGATGATACTCAAGTTATGTCCGTAACTCCTCCCATCCCCATGCCGGGGGCTACTGCCAGCCTGCTTCCATATGGGCTGTGACCTCACAGAGTTCTCCCCACCCGCCGGACTATGATGTCATGGCTCTGCCCATGTAAGCCAGCGGCCAGCACTTTGTCTCTCCCAGTGCGGTCGTGACCGGCTTTGAGCGATGGTTGTCGACAGCGTTCTCCTTATCCCCAGCCTCCTGCTCCTGGTGGCTGGGCTGTCTCTGCTTGCCGCTTCCTGGTGCCGACAGGTAGGGAAATTTGAGGATGGGAGTCACTTGAGGCTAGGTGACTCGGGGCTTTGGGTAGGGGGGGCGGGGGAATTTGGGCTGCCTCGCACGTCCTGTCACTGTGCCACATTCGTGTGCCCGTAGGGTTCTGAGCGGCGCCGGCAATGGTGGAGATGGTGGCAGCAGGTGGAAGCATCGAAGTCAGGTGAGTCCCCTGAGGGTCAGCCTGGCACATTGCCAGGCAGGGCCGGCCCTCTGGGAGAAGCCAAGCTTCATGCCAGCCTCTGTCATGTAGCAGCCAGGCCAGGTGGGCCCGGAAGATCGCCGGTGCCCCGTAACCTTCTGTGGCTCAGGCCCGCTCCCTGTTTTACAGGTGCTGAGAGGCGGGCAGGCAGGCGCGGGAGCCCCCTGTGCAGGCCAGGTTGCTCCCAGCAGCAAGCATCACCGTGGCAGGGCAGTCCCGTCCTGCCCCGTCTCATGCAGCCTGGAAAGACCCGGCCTTTGTTGCAGCGCAGTCTGCGCCCCTCTCTCCACGTGGACTCTGCCACTGGTACCGTCAGCTCTGCGGGGAAACCCGGCAGGCTTCCCAGGCAGGACCAGCGCCCGCAGGTTCTGGTGGCACGTGGGACCCCCCGGACGCTCGGTCAGCGTTCAAGGCTAGGCAGTGGAGTTCAAGACCTGCCACCTGAGATCTTCAAGTGCACAAAGCCACCAGTGAAAGGGATGGTCTTTCAGGAGGGCCTCGTTCAAACCGAGGAGAGAAAACGCTGGTGGGAATACAAGACCAGGAGGCCTATTTGGCCTATGCGCCCCCCAGCACCTCCCAAAGGGCCCAAGCAAGCAGGAGCTGCGGCAAGGCCATCACGTGGACCGGCTTTGAGCCTGGAGAACAAGGCAGACGGCAAAACTGAAACCTGCCAGCCCTCCACCTCTGGCGTCAGTGACAAGAGAGGCGCAGACAAATCGGACGCGCTCACTATGGAAAGGCTGTACCGGCAGCTCCTGGTGTCCCTCAAACGGCCCAAGACTAAGAACTGAAGAGCGGCCTCCTGCAACCTCTTCCTGCACGCAGCCACCAGCGGAAGGGACGATCGTGCAGGAGGCCATCTTTCCAACAGAGGAGGGGAAATGCTGGTGGAAGAGCAAGGCCAAGAGGCCTTCTGAGTATTGCATAGCCTCCCCAGCTCTTCCCAGAGTCTGGATGGAAGCTGGAGCAGCTGCAGGACCAACAGCAGGGCCAGCTTCAAGCCTGCAGAAGAGGGGACAGCAGAACTGAAACCTGCCAGCACCCGAACGCTGCTGTCATTGTTATGGATTCGTTGCTGACGTACCAACAGAGAACCGAATCTCAGCCCTAAGACCATCATTTGCATCGTACTGTTTCAGCCTGAGGTCTTTTGGATTGTTAAGAAGATAACTTAATAAAAGTCACGCTAGTCTTCAGAGAATTGCTATCCTTATTTCTTGACTCTTAGCAATAGGAGCAAGCTCTCTCTGCAAAGAAGAGCTTTGGAGCAGGTGAGGCTGCACTGGGGAAGGCATCTGAAGCAAGAAGCGCCGATGAAAGGCTCTTCTGGGGGCTTTTTGAAGCCGGCAAAAGTGCTTTGCCTGTGCCGGGGGGCTGGCAGCTTGTGGGCGGGCTGCCGATCTAGCTTGGGCGCAGCCGACACTGCCCATCCTGGAGCAGGCTAGCGGGCCGTAAGTAGCCTCAGGGAGGGCAGCAGCTAGCTGCCACCCACAGAGCACGCAGGGTGAGCAACCGGTGCTGGTGTGTGCGCCTTGCTGGCTGCAGCCTGTCCGGCAGGGCGTTGAGCCGCTGGCGATACACAGATGCCTGGCTATGAGACTGGTGCTGCAGGCAGGGCCCTGGGTTCTTTGCTAGCGGCTGGTCTTGTAAGAAGGACTCCAGACCTGAGCGTAATGCATGGGAAAGGTTTATCTCACAGTGGCAAAAGGGTTCTGGGAGAGGAATTAGCAGGGCTCACTCCGAGAGCTTTACAGTAGATTTGAAGGGGGATGGGGTTGTAGCTGGACTTGCACTGGTGGGGCAGCGCTCAAGTACTGATGAAGGCCGGGTGGCCTCCCACCCCCCTAGGGTGAAATGGGCGTGCTCAGCTTGCTCCCTGAAATGCCTGTACACCAATGCGCTCAGCGTGGGGAGTAAGCAGGAGGAGTTAGAAATCCGTGTTCAGGCAGGAGGTGGAGATCTGGGGGCAATTACGGAGACCTGGTGGGACAGATCACATGACCGGGATGCGGACGCGGATGGCTATGTCCTTCTCAGGAAAGACAGGCCAGCAAGGTGAGGTGGTGGCGTTGCTCTTTATGTGAGAGAGCGACTAGAACGTGCAGAGTACTGTCCAGGGGTGGAGGAGGAGCGGGTTGAGAGTTTGTGGGATGGAACTAAGGGGCAGGCTGGCACGCGTGGCGCTGTTGTGGGTGTCTGTTACAGGCCCCTGGATCTGAACTAGGAAGCCGACGAGGCCTTCTACAGGCAGCTGATAGCAGCTTCGCAGTGACTGGCCCTGGTTATTGTGGGCGATTTTGACTACTCTGATATTTGCCGGAAGGTCTACTCAGCCAGTCATCCGCAAGCCATCCAAGAGGTTCCTCCAGTGCACTGACGATAACTTGCAAATGGTGGATGAGGCAAGTAGGTGAGGAGCACTGCTGGATCTTGTTCTCAGTAACAAGGAGGGTCCGGTTGAAGTGGTGAAGGTTGAGGGCAGCCTTGGTTGCAGTGACGAGATGATGGAGTTCAGGATCTCGTGTGGCAGGATGAGAAAAACAAGCAGAGTCGCAAGCCCGGACTTCAGCAGGGCCAACTCGGTCCTTTTCTGTCAATTGCTAGGGGAAATCCCATGGGACAGGGTACTTGAAGGTAAAGGGGCCCAAGATAGTTGGTTAGCATTCAAGGACTGCGTCCTCTGAGCTCACGATCAGAGCATCCCAAACAGGTAGGAAGTCAAGAAAGGGAACCGGGAGACCTGCACGGTTAAACAGGGGACTGCTGGGCAAACTCAAGTGGAAGAGGAGAGCCTACAGGTCATGGAAGGTGGGGCTGGCCGCCTGGGAGGAATATAAGACTTGCCGGGTCCTGCACTTTGCCTGCGGTTGTTGTGGCCAATGCTACAGGCCTGGGGCAGTGTGGCTGGAAGACTGCGTAGAGGAAATGGACCTGGGGGTATTGGTTGATGCTTGACCGAACACGGGCCAGCAGTGTGCCCAGGTGGTCAAGAAGGCCAAGGGCATCCTGGCTTGCATCAGAAGCAGTGTTGCCAGCGGGAACAGGGAAGTAATTGTCCCCCTGTACTCAGCCCTGGTGAGGCCGCACCTCGAGTACTGTGTCCGGTTTTGGGCCCCTCACTGCAAGTAAGACGTTGAGGCCCTGGAGCGTGTTCAAAGAAGGGCAACAAAGCTGGTGAGGGGTCTGGAGCACAGGCCTTACGGGGAGCGGCTGAGGGAGCTGGGATCGTTCAGTCTGGAGAAGAGGAGGCTCAGGGGAGACCTTCTTGCTCTTCTGTAACTACCTGAAGGGAGGTTGTAGTGAGCTGGGGGTCGGCCTCTTCTCTCGTGTAACCAGATACAGGACTAGAGGGAACGGCTTCCAGCTGTGCCAGGAGAGGTTCAGGCTGGATGTTGGGAAATACCGCTTCCCTGAAAGAGTGATCAGGCACTGGAATGGGCTGCCCAGGGAGGTGGTGGACTCACCGACCCTGGAGGTATTCACGAAACGTTTGGACGTTGTGTTGAGGGACGTGGCTTAGTGAGAACCATTGGTGATGGAAGGGTGGACGGTTGGTCTGGGTGATCCTGTGGGTCTTTTCCAACCTTGGTGATTCCAGGGTTCTATGAACTAGGAAGGCTAAGGCCTCCTTAGAGTTTAACGTGGCAAGAGCGGTCAAGGACAACGGAAAGGGCTTCTTCAACTACACTGCAGGCAAAACTAACACTGGAGGCGATGTAGGCCCACTGATGAATGAGGTGGGTGCCCTGGTAAGAGAAGCTACAGAGAAGGCGGAGTTACTAAATGCCGCCTTTGTCTCTGTCCATACTGCTGGAGGCTGTCCTGAGGAGCCTAGGTCTGCATTGCTCAGAAAGGAGCAACTATACCAGTGCCTGGAATGCTAGCTTATCAGAATCCTGAAGCTGTGGGGGCACTGACCTTGACTGCTCCCCCCCCCCCACCCGCAACCTGCTCTATTGCTTACCCTCCTCGCTATGGTGGGGTGAATGATCTGGTGGAAGAAGTCAGCTAAGGAGAGGGAGGTCACACACCAGGTACAGTGCTGCACAAAGCGGTTTCAGTTTGAAGAAGATTCGTTTAATTACCCATGAAAAAAGAACTGGGGTAGTGAGAACTAACAGCAAACAAAAACCGTTTTCCCATCCTAACTCGTGCCCAGCTCAGGCACGTGAGGTAAGGATGGCAGCAGCGCATCTCGGGGATGGTCCCCAAAGTGGTACATGTGTTCACTTGTTGCCAAAGCTCCAGTGTGATGTATTTTTTGATGATACTCAAGTTATGTCCGTAACTCCTCCCATCCCCATGCCGGGGGCTACTGCCAGCCTGCTTCCATATGGGCTGTGACCTCACAGAGTTCTCCCCACCCGCCGGACTATGATGTCATGGCTCTGCCCATGTAAGCCAGCGGCCAGCACTTTGTCTCTCCCAGTGCGGTCGTGACCGGCTTTGAGCGATGGTTGTCGACAGCGTTCTCCTTATCCCCAGCCTCCTGCTCCTGGTGGCTGGGCTGTCTCTGCTTGCCGCTTCCTGGTGCCGACAGGTAGGGAAATTTGAGGATGGGAGTCACTTGAGGCTAGGTGACTCGGGGCTTTGGGTAGGGGGGCGGGGGAATTTGGGCTGCCTCGCACGTCCTGTCACTGTGCCACATTCGTGTGCCCGTAGGGTTCTGAGCGGCGCCGGCAATGGTGGAGATGGTGGCAGCAGGTGGAAGCATCGAAGTCAGGTGAGTCCCCTGAGGGTCAGCCTGGCACATTGCCAGGCAGGGCCGGCCCTCTGGGAGAAGCCAAGCTTCATGCCAGCCTCTGTCATGTAGCAGCCAGGCCAGGTGGGCCCGGAAGATCGCCGGTGCCCCGTAACCTTCTGTGGCTCAGGCCCGCTCCCTGTTTTACAGGTGCTGAGAGGCGGGCAGGCAGGCGCGGGAGCCCCCTGTGCAGGCCAGGTTGCTCCCAGCAGCAAGCATCACCGTGGCAGGGCAGTCCCGTCCTGCCCCGTCTCATGCAGCCTGGAAAGACCCGGCCTTTGTTGCAGCGCAGTCTGCGCCCCTCTCTCCACGTGGACTCTGCCACTGGTACCGTCAGCTCTGCGGGGAAACCCGGCAGGCTTCCCAGGCAGGACCAGCGCCCGCAGGTTCTGGTGGCACGTGGGACCCCCCGGACGCTCGGTCAGCGTTCAAGGCTAGGCAGTGGAGTTCAAGACCTGCCACCTGAGATCTTCAAGTGCACAAAGCCACCAGTGAAAGGGATGGTCTTTCAGGAGGGCCTCGTTCAAACCGAGGAGAGAAAACGCTGGTGGGAATACAAGACCAGGAGGCCTATTTGGCCTATGCGCCCCCCAGCACCTCCCAAAGGGCCCAAGCAAGCAGGAGCTGCGGCAAGGCCATCACGTGGACCGGCTTTGAGCCTGGAGAACAAGGCAGACGGCAAAACTGAAACCTGCCAGCCCTCCACCTCTGGCGTCAGTGACAAGAGAGGCGCAGACAAATCGGACGCGCTCACTATGGAAAGGCTGTACCGGCAGCTCCTGGTGTCCCTCAAACGGCCCAAGACTAAGAACTGAAGAGCGGCCTCCTGCAACCTCTTCCTGCACGCAGCCACCAGCGGAAGGGACGATCGTGCAGGAGGCCATCTTTCCAACAGAGGAGGGGAAATGCTGGTGGAAGAGCAAGGCCAAGAGGCCTTCTGAGTATTGCATAGCCTCCCCAGCTCTTCCCAGAGTCTGGATGGAAGCTGGAGCAGCTGCAGGACCAACAGCAGGGCCAGCTTCAAGCCTGCAGAAGAGGGGACAGCAGAACTGAAACCTGCCAGCACCCGAACGCTGCTGTCATTGTTATGGATTCGTTGCTGACGTACCAACAGAGAACCGAATCTCAGCCCTAAGACCATCATTTGCATCGTACTGTTTCAGCCTGAGGTCTTTTGGATTGTTAAGAAGATAACTTAATAAAAGTCACGCTAGTCTTCAGAGAATTGCTATCCTTATTTCTTGACTCTTAGCAATAGGAGCAAGCTCTCTCTGCAAAGAAGAGCTTTGGAGCAGGTGAGGCTGCACTGGGGAAGGCATCTGAAGCAAGAAGCGCCGATGAAAGGCTCTTCTGGGGGCTTTTTGAAGCCGGCAAAAGTGCTTTGCCTGTGCCGGGGGGGCTGGCAGCTTGTGGGCGGGCTGCCGATCTAGCTTGGGCGCAGCCGACACTGCCCATCCTGGAGCAGGCTAGCGGGCCGTAAGTAGCCTCAGGGAGGGCAGCAGCTAGCTGCCACCCACAGAGCACGCAGGGTGAGCAACCGGTGCTGGTGTGTGCGCCTTGCTGGCTGCAGCCTGTCCGGCAGGGCGTTGAGCCGCTGGCGATACACAGATGCCTGGCTATGAGACTGGTGCTGCAGGCAGGGCCCTGGGTTCTTTGCTAGCGGCTGGTCTTGTAAGAAGGACTCCAGACCTGAGCGTAATGCATGGGAAAGGTTTATCTCACAGTGGCAAAAGGGTTCTGGGAGAGGAATTAGCAGGGCTCACTCCGAGAGCTTTACAGTAGATTTGAAGGGGGATGGGGTTGTAGCTGGACTTGCACTGGTGGGGCAGCGCTCAAGTACTGATGAAGGCCGGGTGGCCTCCCACCCCCCTAGGGTGAAATGGGCGTGCTCAGCTTGCTCCCTGAAATGCCTGTACACCAATGCGCTCAGCGTGGGGAGTAAGCAGGAGGAGTTAGAAATCCGTGTTCAGGCAGGAGGTGGAGATCTGGGGGCAATTACGGAGACCTGGTGGGACAGATCACATGACCGGGATGCGGACGCGGATGGCTATGTCCTTCTCAGGAAAGACAGGCCAGCAAGGCGAGGTGGTGGCGTTGCTCTTTATGTGAGAGAGCGACTAGAACGTGCAGAGTACTGTCCAGGGGTGGAGGAGGAGCGGGTTGAGAGTTTGTGGGATGGAACTAAGGGGCAGGCTGGCACGCGTGGCGCTGTTGTGGGTGTCTGTTACAGGCCCCTGGATCTGAACTAGGAAGCCGACGAGGCCTTCTACAGGCAGCTGATAGCAGCTTCGCAGTGACTGGCCCTGGTTATCGTGGGCGATTTTGACTACTCTGATATTTGCCGGAAGGTCTACTCAGCCAGCCATCCGCAAGCCATCCAAGAGGTTCCTCCAGTGCACTGACGATAACTTGCAAATGGTGGATGAGGCAAGTAGGTGAGGAGCACTGCTGGATCTTGTTCTCAGTAACAAGGAGGGTCCGGTTGAAGTGGTGAAGGTTGAGGGCAGCCTTGGTTGCAGTGACGAGATGATGGAGTTCAGGATCTCGTGTGGCAGGATGAGAAAAAACAAGCAGAGTCGCAAGCCCGGACTTCAGCAGGGCCAACTCGGTCCTTTTCTGTCAATTGCTAGGGGAAATCCCATGGGACAGGGTACTTGAAGGTAAAGGGGCCCAAGATAGTTGGTTAGCATTCAAGGACTGCGTCCTCTGAGCTCACGATCAGAGCATCCCAAACAGGTAGGAAGTCAAGAAAGGGAACCGGGAGACCTGCACGGTTAAACAGGGGACTGCTGGGCAAACTCAAGTGGAAGAGGAGAGCCTACAGGTCATGGAAGGTGGGGCTGGCCGCCTGGGAGGAATATAAGACTTGCCGGGTCCTGCACTTTGCCTGCGGTTGTTGTGGCCAATGCTACAGGCTTGGGGCAGTGTGGCTGGAAGACTGCGTAGAGGAAATGGACCTGGGGGTATTGGTTGATGCTTGACCGAACACGGGCCAGCAGTGTGCCCAGGTGGTCAAGAAGGCCAAGGGCATCCTGGCTTGCATCAGAAGCAGTGTTGCCAGCGGGAACAGGGAAGTAATTGTCCCCCTGTACTCAGCCCTGGTGAGGCCGCACCTCGAGTACTGTGTCCGGTTTTGGGCCCCTCACTGCAAGTAAGACGTTGAGGCCCTGGAGCGTGTTCAAAGAAGGGCAACAAAGCTGGTGAGGGGTCTGGAGCACAGGCCTTACGGGGAGCGGCTGAGGGAGCTGGGATCGTTCAGTCTGGAGAAGAGGAGGCTCAGGGGAGACCTTCTTGCTCTTCTGTAACTACCTGAAGGGAGGTTGTAGTGAGCTGGGGGTCGGCCTCTTCTCTCGTGTAACCAGATACAGGACTAGAGGGAACGGCTTCCAGCTGTGCCAGGAGAGGTTCAGGCTGGATGTTGGGAAATACCGCTTCCCTGAAAGAGTGATCAGGCACTGGAATGGGCTGCCCAGGGAGGTGGTGGACTCACCGACCCTGGAGGTATTCACGAAACGTTTGGACGTTGTGTTGAGGGACGTGGCTTAGTGAGAACCATTGGTGATGGAAGGGTGGACGGTTGGTCTGGGTGATCCTGTGGGTCTTTTCCAACCTTGGTGATTCCAGGGTTCTATGAACTAGGAAGGCTAAGGCCTCCTTAGAGTTTAACGTGGCAAGAGCGGTCAAGGACAACGGAAAGGGCTTCTTCAACTACACTGCAGGCAAAACTAACACTGGAGGCGATGTAGGCCCACTGATGAATGAGGTGGGTGCCCTGGTAAGAGAAGCTACAGAGAAGGCGGAGTTACTAAATGCCGCCTTTGTCTCTGTCCATACTGCTGGAAGCTGTCCTGAGGAGCCTAGGTCTGCATTGCTCAGAAAGGAGCAACTATACCAGTGCCTGGAATGCTAGCTTATCAGAATCCTGAAGCTGTGGGGGCACTGACCTTGACTGCTCCCCCCCCCCCACCCGCAACCTGCTCTATTGCTTACCCTCCTCGCTATGGTGGGGTGAATGATCTGGTGGAAGAAGTCAGCTAAGGAGAGGGAGGTCACACACCAGGTACAGTGCTGCACAAAGCGGTTTCAGTTTGAAGAAGATTCGTTTAATTACCCATGAAAAAGAACTGGGGTAGTGAGAACTAACAGCAAACAAAAACCATTTTCCCATCCTAACTCGTGCCCAGCTCAGGCAGGTGAGGTAAGGATGGCAGCAGCGCATCTCGGGGATGGTCCCCAAAGTGGTACATGTGTTCACTTGTTGCCAAAGCTCCAGTGTGATGTATTTTTTGATGATACTCAAGTTATGTCCGTAACTCCTCCCATCCCCATGCCGGGGGCTACTGCCAGCCTGCTTCCATATGGGCTGTGACCTCACAGAGTTCTCCCCACCCGCCGGACTATGATGTCATGGCTCTGCCCATGTAAGCCAGCGGCCAGCACTTTGTCTCTCCCAGTGCGGTCGTGACCGGCTTTGAGCGATGGTTGTCGACAGCGTTCTCCTTATCCCCAGCCTCCTGCTCCTGGTGGCTGGGCTGTCTCTGCTTGCCGCTCCCTGGTGCCGACAGGTAGGGAAATTTGAGGATGGGAGTCACTTGAGGCTAGGTGACTCGGGGCTTTGGGTAGGGGGGGCGGGGGAATTTGGGCTGCCTCGCACGTCCTGTCACTGTGCCACATTCGTGTGCCCGTAGGGTTCTGAGCGGCGCCGGCAATGGTGGAGATGGTGGCAGCAGGTGGAAGCATCGAAGTCAGGTGAGTCCCCTGAGGGTCAGCCTGGCACATTGCCAGGCAGGGCCGGCCCTCTGGGAGAAGCCAAGCTTCATGCCAGCCTCTGTCATGTAGCAGCCAGGCCAGGTGGGCCCGGAAGATCGCCGGTGCCCCGTAACCTTCTGTGGCTCAGGCCCGCTCCCTGTTTTACAGGTGCTGAGAGGCGGGCAGGCAGGCGCGGGAGCCCCCTGTGCAGGCCAGGTTGCTCCCAGCAGCAAGCATCACCGTGGCAGGGCAGTCCCGTCCTGCCCCGTCTCATGCAGCCTGGAAAGACCCGGCCTTTGTTGCAGCGCAGTCTGCGCCCCTCTCTCCACGTGGACTCTGCCACTGGTACCGTCAGCTCTGCGGGGAAACCCGGCAGGCTTCCCAGGCAGGACCAGCGCCCGCAGGTTCTGGTGGCACGTGGGACCCCCCGGACGCTCGGTCAGCGTTCAAGGCTAGGCAGTGGAGTTCAAGACCTGCCACCTGAGATCTTCAAGTGCACAAAGCCACCAGTGAAAGGGATGGTCTTTCAGGAGGGCCTCGTTCAAACCGAGGAGAGAAAACGCTGGTGGGAATACAAGACCAGGAGGCCTATTTGGCCTATGCGCCCCCCAGCACCTCCCAAAGGGCCCAAGCAAGCAGGAGCTGCGGCAAGGCCATCACGTGGACCGGCTTTGAGCCTGGAGAACAAGGCAGACGGCAAAACTGAAACCTGCCAGCCCTCCACCTCTGGCGTCAGTGACAAGAGAGGCGCAGACAAATCGGACGCGCTCACTATGGAAAGGCTGTACCGGCAGCTCCTGGTGTCCCTCAAACGGCCCAAGACTAAGAACTGAAGAGCGGCCTCCTGCAACCTCTTCCTGCACGCAGCCACCAGCGGAAGGGACGATCGTGCAGGAGGCCATCTTTCCAACAGAGGAGGGGAAATGCTGGTGGAAGAGCAAGGCCAAGAGGCCTTCTGAGTATTGCATAGCCTCCCCAGCTCTTCCCAGAGTCTGGATGGAAGCTGGAGCAGCTGCAGGACCAACAGCAGGGCCAGCTTCAAGCCTGCAGAAGAGGGGACAGCAGAACTGAAACCTGCCAGCACCCGAACGCTGCTGTCATTGTTATGGATTCGTTGCTGACGTACCAACAGAGAACCGAATCTCAGCCCTAAGACCATCATTTGCATCGTACTGTTTCAGCCTGAGGTCTTTTGGATTGTTAAGAAGATAACTTAATAAAAGTCACGCTAGTCTTCAGAGAATTGCTATCCTTATTTCTTGACTCTTAGCAATAGGAGCAAGCTCTCTCTGCAAAGAAGAGCTTTGGAGCAGGTGAGGCTGCACTGGGGAAGGCATCTGAAGCAAGAAGCGCCGATGAAAGGCTCTTCTGGGGGCTTTTTGAAGCCGGCAAAAGTGCTTTGCCTGTGCCGGGGGGCTGGCAGCTTGCGGGCGGGCTGCCGATCTAGCTTGGGCGCAGCCGACACTGCCCATCCTGGAGCAGGCTAGCGGGCCGTAAGTAGCCTCAGGGAGGGCAGCAGCTAGCTGCCACCCACAGAGCACGCAGGGTGAGCACCCGGTGCTGGTGTGTGCGCCTTGCTGGCTGCAGCCTGTCCGGCAGGGCGTTGAGCCGCTGGCGATACACAGATGCCTGGCTATGAGACTGGTGCTGCAGGCAGGGCCCTGGGTTCTTTGCTAGCGGCTGGTCTTGTAAGAAGGACTCCAGACCTGAGCGTAATGCATGGGAAAGGTTTATCTCACAGTGGCAAAAGGGTTCTGGGAGAGGAATTAGCAGGGCTCACTCCGAGAGCTTTACAGTAGATTTGAAGGGGGATGGGGTTGTAGCTGGACTTGCACTGGTGGGGCAGCGCTCAAGTACTGATGAAGGCCGGGTGGCCTCCCACCCCCCTAGGGTGAAATGGGCGTGCTCAGCTTGCTCCCTGAAATGCCTGTACACCAATGCGCTCAGCGTGGGGAGTAAGCAGGAGGAGTTAGAAATCCGTGTTCAGGCAGGAGGTGGAGATCTGGGGGCAATTACGGAGACCTGGTGGGACAGATCACATGACCGGGATGCGGACGCGGATGGCTATGTCCTTCTCAGGAAAGACAGGCCAGCAAGGCGAGGTGGTGGCGTTGCTCTTTATGTGAGAGAGCGACTAGAACGTGCAGAGTACTGTCCAGGGGTGGAGGAGGAGCGGGTTGAGAGTTTGTGGGATGGAACTAAGGGGCAGGCTGGCACGCGTGGCGCTGTTGTGGGTGTCTGTTACAGGCCCCTGGATCTGAACTAGGAAGCCGACGAGGCCTTCTACAGGCAGCTGATAGCAGCTTCGCAGTGACTGGCCCTGGTTATCGTGGGCGATTTTGACTACTCTGATATTTGCCGGAAGGTCTACTCAGCCAGTCATCCGCAAGCCATCCAAGAGGTTCCTCCAGTGCACTGACGATAACTTGCAAATGGTGGATGAGGCAAGTAGGTGAGGAGCACTGCTGGATCTTGTTCTCAGTAACAAGGAGGGTCCGGTTGAAGTGGTGAAGGTTGAGGGCAGCCTTGGTTGCAGTGACGAGATGATGGAGTTCAGGATCTCGTGTGGCAGGATGAGAAAAACAAGCAGAGTCGCAAGCCCGGACTTCAGCAGGGCCAACTCGGTCCTTTTCTGTCAATTGCTAGGGGAAATCCCATGGGACAGGGTACTTGAAGGTAAAGGGGCCCAAGATAGTTGGTTAGCATTCAAGGACTGCGTCCTCTGAGCTCACGATCAGAGCATCCCAAACAGGTAGGAAGTCAAGAAAGGGAACCGGGAGACCTGCACGGTTAAACAGGGGACTGCTGGGCAAACTCAAGTGGAAGAGGAGAGCCTACAGGTCATGGAAGGTGGGCTGGCCGCCTGGGAGGAATATAAGACTTGCCGGGTCCTGCACTTTGCCTGCGGTTGTTGTGGCCAATGCTACAGGCTTGGGGCAGTGTGGCTGGAAGACTGCGTAGAGGAAATGGACCTGGGGGTATTGGTTGATGCTTGACCGAACACGGGCCAGCAGTGTGCCCAGGTGGTCAAGAAGGCCAAGGGCATCCTGGCTTGCATCAGAAGCAGTGTTGCCAGCGGGAACAGGGAAGTAATTGTCCCCCTGTACTCAGCCCTGGTGAGGCCGCACCTCGAGTACTGTGTCCGGTTTTGGGCCCCTCACTGCAAGTAAGACGTTGAGGCCCTGGAGCGTGTTCAAAGAAGGGCAACAAAGCTGGTGAGGGGTCTGGAGCACAGGCCTTACGGGGAGCGGCTGAGGGAGCTGGGATCGTTCAGTCTGGAGAAGAGGAGGCTCAGGGGAGACCTTCTTGCTCTTCTGTAACTACCTGAAGGGAGGTTGTAGTGAGCTGGGGGTCGGCCTCTTCTCTCGTGTAACCAGATACAGGACTAGAGGGAACGGCTTCCAGCTGTGCCAGGAGAGGTTCAGGCTGGATGTTGGGAAATACCGCTTCCCTGAAAGAGTGATCAGGCACTGGAATGGGCTGCCCAGGGAGGTGGTGGACTCACCGACCCTGGAGGTATTCACGAAACGTTTGGACGTTGTGTTGAGGGACGTGGCTTAGTGAGAACCATTGGTGATGGAAGGGTGGACGGTTGGTCTGGGTGATCCTGTGGGTCTTTTCCAACCTTGGTGATTCCAGGGTTCTATGAACTAGGAAGGCTAAGGCCTCCTTAGAGTTTAACGTGGCAAGAGCGGTCAAGGACAACGGAAAGGGCTTCTTCAACTACACTGCAGGCAAAACTAACACTGGAGGCGATGTAGGCCCACTGATGAATGAGGTGGGTGCCCTGGTAAGAGAAGCTACAGAGAAGGCGGAGTTACTAAATGCCGCCTTTGTCTCTGTCCATACTGCTGGAGCTGTCCTGAGGAGCCTAGGTCTGCATTGCTCAGAAAGGAGCAACTATACCAGTGCCTGGAATGCTAGCTTATCAGAATCCTGAAGCTGTGGGGGCACTGACCTTGACTGCTCCCCCCCCCCCACCCGCAACCTGCTCTATTGCTTACCCTCCTCGCTATGGTGGGGTGAATGATCTGGTGGAAGAAGTCAGCTAAGGAGAGGGAGGTCACACACCAGGTACAGTGCTGCACAAAGCGGTTTCAGTTTGAAGAAGATTCGTTTAATTACCCATGAAAAAAGAACTGGGGTAGTGAGAACTAACAGCAAACAAAAACCGTTTTCCCATCCTAACTCGTGCCCAGCTCAGGCAGGTGAGGTAAGGATGGCAGCAGCGCATCTCGGGGATGGTCCCCAAAGTGGTACATGTGTTCACTTGTTGCCAAAGCTCCAGTGTGATGTATTTTTTGATGATACTCAAGTTATGTCCGTAACTCCTCCCATCCCCATGCCGGGGGCTACTGCCAGCCTGCTTCCATATGGGCTGTGACCTCACAGAGTTCTCCCCACCCGCCGGACTATGATGTCATGGCTCTGCCCATGTAAGCCAGCGGCCAGCACTTTGTCTCTCCCAGTGCGGGTCGTGACCGGCTTTGAGCGATGGTTGTCGACAGCGTTCTCCTTATCCCCAGCCTCCTGCTCCTGGTGGCTGGGCTGTCTCTGCTTGCCGCTTCCCTGGTGCCGACAGGTAGGGAAATTTGAGGATGGGAGTCACTTGAGGCTAGGTGACTCGGGGCTTTGGGTAGGGGGGCGGGGGAATTTGGGCTGCCTCGCACGTCCTGTCACTGTGCCACATTCGTGTGCCCGTAGGGTTCTGAGCGGCGCCGGCAATGGTGGAGATGGTGGCAGCAGGTGGAAGCATCGAAGTCAGGTGAGTCCCCTGAGGGTCAGCCTGGCACATTGCCAGGCAGGGCCGGCCCTCTGGGAGAAGCCAAGCTTCATGCCAGCCTCTGTCATGTAGCAGCCAGGCCAGGTGGGCCCGGAAGATCGCCGGTGCCCCGTAACCTTCTGTGGCTCAGGCCCGCTCCCTGTTTTACAGGTGCTGAGAGGCGGGCAGGCAGGCGCGGGAGCCCCCTGTGCAGGCCAGGTTGCTCCCAGCAGCAAGCATCACCGTGGCAGGGCAGTCCCGTCCTGCCCCGTCTCATGCAGCCTGGAAAGACCCGGCCTTTGTTGCAGCGCAGTCTGCGCCCCTCTCTCCACGTGGACTCTGCCACTGGTACCGTCAGCTCTGCGGGGAAACCCGGCAGGCTTCCCAGGCAGGACCAGCGCCCGCAGGTTCTGGTGGCACGTGGGACCCCCCGGACGCTTCGGTCAGCGTTCAAGGCTAGGCAGTGGAGTTCAAGACCTGCCACCTGAGATCTTCAAGTGCACAAAGCCACCAGTGAAAGGGATGGTCTTTCAGGAGGGCCTCGTTCAAACCGAGGAGAGAAAACGCTGGTGGGAATACAAGACCAGGAGGGCCTATTTGGCCTATGCGCCCCCCAGCACCTCCCAAAGGGCCCAAGCAAGCAGGAGCTGCGGCAAGGCCATCACGTGGACCCGGCTTTGAGCCTGGAGAACAAGGCAGACGGCAAAAACTGAAACCTGCCAGCCCTCCACCTCTGGCGTCAGTGACAAGAGAGGCGCAGACAAATCGGACGCGCTCACTATGGAAAGGCTGTACCGGCAGCTCCTGGTGTCCCTCAAAACGGCCCAAGACTAAGAACTGAAGAGCGGCCTCCTGCAACCTCTTCCTGCACGCAGCCACCAGCGGAAGGGACGATCGTGCAGGAGGCCATCTTTCCAACAGAGGAGGGGAAATGCTGGTGGAAGAGCAAGGCCAAGAGGCCTTCTGAGTATTGCATAGCCTCCCCAGCTCTTCCCAGAGTCTGGATGGAAGCTGGAGCAGCTGCAGGACCAACAGCAGGGCCAGCTTCAAGCCTGCAGAAGAGGGGACAGCAGAACTGAAACCTGCCAGCACCCGAACGCTGCTGTCATTGTTATGGATTCGTTGCTGACGTACCAACAGAGAACCGAATCTCAGCCCTAAGACCATCATTTGCATCGTACTGTTTCAGCCTGAGGTCTTTTGGATTGTTAAGAAGATAACTTAATAAAAGTCACGCTAGTCTTCAGAGAATTGCTATCCTTATTTCTTGACTCTTAGCAATAGGAGCAAGCTCTCTCTGCAAAGAAGAGCTTTGGAGCAGGTGAGGCTGCACTGGGGAAGGCATCTGAAGCAAGAAGCGCCGATGAAAGGCTCTTCTGGGGGCTTTTTGAAGCCGGCAAAAGTGCTTTGCCTGTGCCGGGGGGCTGGCAGCTTGCGGGCGGGCTGCCGATCTAGCTTGGGCGCAGCCGACACTGCCCATCCTGGAGCAGGCTAGCGGGCCGTAAGTAGCCTCAGGGAGGGCAGCAGCTAGCTGCCACCCACAGAGCACGCAGGGTGAGCACCCGGTGCTGGTGTGTGCGCCTTGCTGGCTGCAGCCTGTCCGGCAGGGCGTTGAGCCGCTGGCGATACACAGATGCCTGGCTATGAGACTGGTGCTGCAGGCAGGGCCCTGGGTTCTTTGCTAGCGGCTGGTCTTGTAAGAAGGACTCCAGACCTGAGCGTAATGCATGGGAAAGGTTTATCTCACAGTGGCAAAAGGGTTCTGGGAGAGGAATTAGCAGGGCTCACTCCGAGAGCTTTACAGTAGATTTGAAGGGGGATGGGGTTTGTAGCTGGACTTGCACTGGTGGGGCAGCGCTCAAGTACTGATGAAGGCCGGGTGGCCTCCCACCCCCCTAGGGTGAAATGGGCGTGCTCAGCTTGCTCCCTGAAATGCCTGTACACCAATGCGCTCAGCGTGGGGAGTAAGCAGGAGGAGTTAGAAATCCGTGTTCAGGCAGGAGGTGGAGATCTGGGGGCAATTACGGAGACCTGGTGGGACAGATCACATGACCGGGATGCGGACGCGGATGGCTATGTCCTTCTCAGGAAAGACAGGCCAGCAAGGCGAGGTGGTGGCGTTGCTCTTTATGTGAGAGAGCGACTAGAACGTGCAGAGTACTGTCCAGGGGTGGAGGAGGAGCGGGTTGAGAGTTTGTGGGATGGAACTAAGGGGCAGGCTGGCACGCGTGGCGCTGTTGTGGGTGTCTGTTACAGGCCCCTGGATCTGAACTAGGAAGCCGACGAGGCCTTCTACAGGCAGCTGATAGCAGCTTCGCAGTGACTGGCCCTGGTTATCGTGGGCGATTTTGACTACTCTGATATTTGCCGGAAGGTCTACTCAGCCAGTCATCCGCAAGCCATCCAAGAGGTTCCTCCAGTGCACTGACGATAACTTGCAAATGGTGGATGAGGCAAGTAGGTGAGGAGCACTGCTGGATCTTGTTCTCAGTAACAAGGAGGGTCCGGTTGAAGTGGTGAAGGTTGAGGGCAGCCTTGGTTTGCAGTGACGAGATGATGGAGTTCAGGATCTCGTGTGGCAGGATGAGAAAAACAAGCAGAGTCGCAAGCCCGGACTTCAGCAGGGCCAACTCGGTCCTTTTCTGTCAATTGCTAGGGGAAATCCCATGGGACAGGGTACTTGAAGGTAAAGGGGCCCAAGATAGTTGGTTAGCATTCAAGGACTGCGTCCTCTGAGCTCACGATCAGAGCATCCCAAACAGGTAGGAAGTCAAGAAAGGGAACCGGGAGACCTGCACGGTTAAACAGGGGACTGCTGGGCAAACTCAAGTGGAAGAGGAGAGCCTACAGGTCATGGAAGGTGGGGCTGGCCGCCTGGGAGGAATATAAGACTTGCCGGGTCCTGCACTTTGCCTGCGGTTGTTGTGGCCAATGCTACAGGCTTGGGGCAGTGTGGCTGGAAGACTGCGTAGAGGAAATGGACCTGGGGGTATTGGTTGATGCTTGACCGAACACGGGCCAGCAGTGTGCCCAAGGTGGTCAAGAAGGCCAAGGGCATCCTGGCTTGCATCAGAAGCAGTGTTGCCAGCGGGAACAGGGAAGTAATTGTCCCCCTGTACTCAGCCCTGGTGAGGCCGCACCTCGAGTACTGTGTCCGGTTTTGGGCCCCTCACTGCAAGTAAGACGTTGAGGCCCTGGAGCGTGTTCAAAGAAGGGCAACAAAGCTGGTGAGGGGTCTGGAGCACAGGCCTTACGGGGAGCGGCTTGAGGGAGCTGGGATCGTTCAGTCTGGAGAAGAGGAGGCTCAGGGGAGACCTTCTTGCTCTTCTGTAACTACCTGAAGGGAGGTTGTAGTGAGCTGGGGGTCGGCCTCTTCTCCTCGTGTAACCAGATACAGGACTAGAGGGAACGGCTTCCAGCTGTGCCAGGAGAGGTTCAGGCTGGATGTTGGGAAATACCGCTTCCCTGAAAGAGTGATCAGGCACTGGAATGGGCTGCCCAGGGAGGTGGTGGACTCACCGACCCTGGAGGTATTCACGAAACGTTTGGACGTTGTGTTGAGGGACGTGGCTTAGTGAGAACCATTGGTGATGGAAGGGTGGACGGTTGGTCTGGGTGATCCTGTGGGTCTTTTCCAACCTTGGTGATTCCAGGGTTCTATGAACTAGGAAGGCTAAGGCCTCCTTAGAGTTTAACGTGGCAAGAGCGGTCAAGGACAACGGAAAGGGCTTCTTCAACTACACTGCAGGCAAAACTAACACTGGAGGCGATGTAGGCCCACTGATGAATGAGGTGGGTGCCCTGGTAAGAGAAGCTACAGAGAAGGCGGAGTTACTAAATGCCGCCTTTGTCTCTGTCCATACTGCTGGAAGGCTGTCCTGAGGAGCCTAGGTCTGCATTGCTCAGAAAGGAGCAACTATACCAGTGCCTGGAATGCTAGCTTATCAGAATCCTGAAGCTGTGGGGGCACTGACCTTGACTGCTCCCCCCCCCCCCACCCGCAACCTGCTCTATTGCTTACCCTCCTCGCTATGGTGGGGTGAATGATCTGGTGGAAGAAGTCAGCTAAGGAGAGGGAGGTCACACACCAGGTACAGTGCTGCACAAAGCGGTTTCAGTTTGAAGAAGATTCGTTTAATTACCCATGAAAAAAAGAACTGGGGTAGTGAGAACTAACAGCAAACAAAAACCGTTTTCCCATCCTAACTCGTGCCCAGCTCAGGCAGGTGAGGTAAGGATGGCAGCAGCGCATCTCGGGGATGGTCCCCAAAGTGGTACATGTGTTCACTTGTTGCCAAAGCTCCAGTGTGATGTATTTTTTGATGATACTCAAGTTATGTCCGTAACTCCTCCCATCCCCATGCCGGGGGCTACTGCCAGCCTGCTTCCATATGGGCTGTGACCTCACAGAGTTCTCCCCACCCGCCGGACTATGATGTCATGGCTCTGCCCATGTAAGCCAGCGGCCAGCACTTTGTCTCTCCCAGTGCGGTCGTGACCGGCTTTGAGCGATGGTTGTCGACAGCGTTCTCCTTATCCCCAGCCTCCTGCTCCTGGTGGCTGGGCTGTCTCTGCTTGCCGCTTCCTGGTGCCGACAGGTAGGGAAATTTGAGGATGGGAGTCACTTGAGGCTAGGTGACTCGGGGCTTTGGGTAGGGGGGGCGGGGGAATTTGGGCTGCCTCGCACGTCCTGTCACTGTGCCACATTCGTGTGCCCGTAGGGTTCTGAGCGGCGCCGGCAATGGTGGAGATGGTGGCAGCAGGTGGAAGCATCGAAGTCAGGTGAGTCCCCTGAGGGTCAGCCTGGCACATTGCCAGGCAGGGCCGGCCCTCTGGGAGAAGCCAAGCTTCATGCCAGCCTCTGTCATGTAGCAGCCAGGCCAGGTGGGCCCGGAAGATCGCCGGTGCCCCGTAACCTTCTGTGGCTCAGGCCCGCTCCCTGTTTTACAGGTGCTGAGAGGCGGGCAGGCAGGCGCGGGAGCCCCCTGTGCAGGCCAGGTTGCTCCCAGCAGCAAGCATCACCGTGGCAGGGCAGTCCCGTCCTGCCCCGTCTCATGCAGCCTGGAAAGACCCGGCCTTTGTTGCAGCGCAGTCTGCGCCCCTCTCTCCACGTGGACTCTGCCACTGGTACCGTCAGCTCTGCGGGGAAACCCGGCAGGCTTCCCAGGCAGGACCAGCGCCCGCAGGTTCTGGTGGCACGTGGGACCCCCCGGACGCTCGGTCAGCGTTCAAGGCTAGGCAGTGGAGTTCAAGACCTGCCACCTGAGATCTTCAAGTGCACAAAGCCACCAGTGAAAGGGATGGTCTTTCAGGAGGGCCTCGTTCAAACCGAGGAGAGAAAACGCTGGTGGGAATACAAGACCAGGAGGCCTATTTGGCCTATGCGCCCCCCAGCACCTCCCAAAGGGCCCAAGCAAGCAGGAGCTGCGGCAAGGCCATCACGTGGACCGGCTTTGAGCCTGGAGAACAAGGCAGACGGCAAAACTGAAACCTGCCAGCCCTCCACCTCTGGCGTCAGTGACAAGAGAGGCGCAGACAAATCGGACGCGCTCACTATGGAAAGGCTGTACCGGCAGCTCCTGGTGTCCCTCAAACGGCCCAAGACTAAGAACTGAAGAGCGGCCTCCTGCAACCTCTTCCTGCACGCAGCCACCAGCGGAAGGGACGATCGTGCAGGAGGCCATCTTTCCAACAGAGGAGGGGAAATGCTGGTGGAAGAGCAAGGCCAAGAGGCCTTCTGAGTATTGCATAGCCTCCCCAGCTCTTCCCAGAGTCTGGATGGAAGCTGGAGCAGCTGCAGGACCAACAGCAGGGCCAGCTTCAAGCCTGCAGAAGAGGGGACAGCAGAACTGAAACCTGCCAGCACCCGAACGCTGCTGTCATTGTTATGGATTCGTTGCTGACGTACCAACAGAGAACCGAATCTCAGCCCTAAGACCATCATTTGCATCGTACTGTTTCAGCCTGAGGTCTTTTGGATTGTTAAGAAGATAACTTAATAAAAGTCACGCTAGTCTTCAGAGAATTGCTATCCTTATTTCTTGACTCTTAGCAATAGGAGCAAGCTCTCTCTGCAAAGAAGAGCTTTGGAGCAGGTGAGGCTGCACTGGGGAAGGCATCTGAAGCAAGAAGCGCCGATGAAAGGCTCTTCTGGGGGCTTTTTGAAGCCGGCAAAAGTGCTTTGCCTGTGCCGGGGGGCTGGCAGCTTGCGGGCGGGCTGCCGATCTAGCTTGGGCGCAGCCGACACTGCCCATCCTGGAGCAGGCTAGCGGGCCGTAAGTAGCCTCAGGGAGGGCAGCAGCTAGCTGCCACCCACAGAGCACGCAGGGTGAGCACCCGGTGCTGGTGTGTGCGCCTTGCTGGCTGCAGCCTGTCCGGCAGGGCGTTGAGCCGCTGGCGATACACAGATGCCTGGCTATGAGACTGGTGCTGCAGGCAGGGCCCTGGGTTCTTTGCTAGCGGCTGGTCTTGTAAGAAGGACTCCAGACCTGAGCGTAATGCATGGAAAGGTTTATCTCACAGTGGCAAAAGGGTTCTGGGAGAGGAATTAGCAGGGCTCACTCCGAGAGCTTTACAGTAGATTTGAAGGGGGATGGGGTTGTAGCTGGACTTGCACTGGTGGGGCAGCGCTCAAGTACTGATGAAGGCCGGGTGGCCTCCCACCCCCCTAGGGTGAAATGGGCGTGCTCAGCTTGCTCCCTGAAATGCCTGTACACCAATGCGCTCAGCGTGGGGAGTAAGCAGGAGGAGTTAGAAATCCGTGTTCAGGCAGGAGGTGGAGATCTGGGGGCAATTACGGAGACCTGGTGGGACAGATCACATGACCGGGATGCGGACGCGGATGGCTATGTCCTTCTCAGGAAAGACAGGCCAGCAAGGCGAGGTGGTGGCGTTGCTCTTTATGTGAGAGAGCGACTAGAACGTGCAGAGTACTGTCCAGGGGTGGAGGAGGAGCGGGTTGAGAGTTTGTGGATGGAACTAAGGGGCAGGCTGGCACGCGTGGCGCTGTTGTGGGTGTCTGTTACAGGCCCCTGGATCTGAACTAGGAAGCCGACAAGGCCTTCTACAGGCAGCTGATAGCAGCTTCGCAGTGACTGGCCCTGGTTATCGTGGGCGATTTTGACTACTCTGATATTTGCCGGAAGGTCTACTCAGCCAGTCCATCCGCAAGCCATCCAAGAGGTTCCTCCAGTGCACTGACGATAACTTGCAAATGGTGGATGAGGCAAGTAGGTGAGGAGCACTGCTGGATCTTGTTCTCAGTAACAAGGAGGGTCCGGTTGAAGTGGTGAAGGTTGAGGGCAGCCTTGGTTGCAGTGACGAGATGATGGAGTTCAGGATCTCGTGTGGCAGGATGAGAAAAACAAGCAGAGTCGCAAGCCCGGACTTCAGCAGGGCCAACTCGGTCCTTTTCTGTCAATTGCTAGGGGAAATCCCATGGGACAGGGTACTTGAAGGTAAAGGGGCCCAAGATAGTTGGTTAGCATTCAAGGACTGCGTCCTCTGAGCTCACGATCAGAGCATCCCAAACAGGTAGGAAGTCAAGAAAGGGAACCGGGAGACCTGCACGGTTAAACAGGGGACTGCTGGGCAAACTCAAGTGGAAGAGGAGAGCCTACAGGTCATGGAAGGTGGGGCTGGCCGCCTGGGAGGAATATAAGACTTGCCGGGTCCTGCACTTTGCCTGCGGTTGTTGTGGCCAATGCTACAGGCTTGGGGCAGTGTGGCTGGAAGACTGCGTAGAGGAAATGGACCTGGGGGTATTGGTTGATGCTTGACCGAACACGGGCCAGCAGTGTGCCCAGGTGGTCAAGAAGGCCAAGGGCATCCTGGCTTGCATCAGAAGCAGTGTTGCCAGCGGGAACAGGGAAGTAATTGTCCCCCTGTACTCAGCCCTGGTGAGGCCGCACCTCGAGTACTGTGTCCGGTTTTGGGCCCCTCACTGCAAGTAAGACGTTGAGGCCCTGGAGCGTGTTCAAAGAAGGGCAACAAAGCTGGTGAGGGGTCTGGAGCACAGGCCTTACGGGGAGCGGCTGAGGGAGCTGGGATCGTTCAGTCTGGAGAAGAGGAGGCTCAGGGGAGACCTTCTTGCTCTTCTGTAACTACCTGAAGGGAGGTTGTAGTGAGCTGGGGGTCGGCCTCTTCTCTCGTGTAACCAGATACAGGACTAGAGGGAACGGCTTCCAGCTGTGCCAGGAGAGGTTCAGGCTGGATGTTGGGAAATACCGCTTCCCTGAAAGAGTGATCAGGCACTGGAATGGGCTGCCCAGGGAGGTGGTGGACTCACCGACCCTGGAGGTATTCACGAAACGTTTGGACGTTGTGTTGAGGGACGTGGCTTAGTGAGAACCATTGGTGATGGAAGGGTGGACGGTTGGTCTGGGTGATCCTGTGGGTCTTTTCCAACCTTGGTGATTCCAGGGTTCTATGAACTAGGAAGGCTAAGGCCTCCTTAGAGTTTAACGTGGCAAGAGCGGTCAAGGACAACGGAAAGGGCTTCTTCAACTACACTGCAGGCAAAACTAACACTGGAGGCGATGTAGGCCCACTGATGAATGAGGTGGGTGCCCTGGTAAGAGAAGCTACAGAGAAGGCGGAGTTACTAAATGCCGCCTTTGTCTCTGTCCATACTGCTGGAAGCTGTCCTGAGGAGCCTAGGTCTGCATTGCTCAGAAAGGAGCAACTATACCAGTGCCTGGAATGCTAGCTTATCAGAATCCTGAAGCTGTGGGGGCACTGACCTTGACTGCTCCCCCCCCCCACCCGCAACCTGCTCTATTGCTTACCCTCCTCGCTATGGTGGGGTGAATGATCTGGTGGAAGAAGTCAGCTAAGGAGAGGGAGGTCACACACCAGGTACAGTGCTGCACAAAGCGGTTTCAGTTTGAAGAAGATTCGTTTAATTACCCATGAAAAAGAACTGGGGTAGTGAGAACTAACAGCAAACAAAAACCGTTTTTCCCATCCTAACTCGTGCCCAGCTCAGGCAGGTGAGGTAAGGATGGCAGCAGCGCATCTCGGGGATGGTCCCCAAAGTGGTACATGTGTTCACTTGTTGCCAAAGCTCCAGTGTGATGTATTTTTTGATGATACTCAAGTTATGTCCGTAAACTCCTCCCATCCCCATGCCGGGGGCTACTGCCAGCCTGCTTCCATATGGGCTGTGACCTCACAGAGTTCTCCCCACCCGCCGGACTATGATGTCATGGCTCTGCCCATGTAAGCCAGCGGCCAGCACTTTGTCTCTCCCAGTGCGGTCGTGACCGGCTTTGAGCGATGGTTGTCGACAGCGTTCTCCTTATCCCCAGCCTCCTGCTCCTGGTGGCTGGGCTGTCTCTGCTTGCCGCTTCCTGGTGCCGACAGGTAGGGAAATTTGAGGATGGGAGTCACTTGAGGCTAGGTGACTCGGGGCTTTGGGTAGGGGGGCGGGGGAATTTGGGCTGCCTCGCACGTCCTGTCACTGTGCCACATTCGTGTGCCCGTAGGGTTCTGAGCGGCGCCGGCAATGGTGGAGATGGTGGCAGCAGGTGGAAGCATCGAAGTCAGGTGAGTCCCCTGAGGGTCAGCCTGGCACATTGCCAGGCAGGGCCGGCCCTCTGGGAGAAGCCAAGCTTCATGCCAGCCTCTGTCATGTAGCAGCCAGGCCAGGTGGGCCCGGAAGATCGCCGGTGCCCCGTAACCTTCTGTGGCTCAGGCCCGCTCCCTGTTTTACAGGTGCTGAGAGGCGGGCAGGCAGGCGCGGGAGCCCCCTGTGCAGGCCAGGTTGCTCCCAGCAGCAAGCATCACCGTGGCAGGGCAGTCCCGTCCTGCCCCGTCTCATGCAGCCTGGAAAGACCCGGCCTTTGTTGCAGCGCAGTCTGCGCCCCTCTCTCCACGTGGACTCTGCCACTGGTACCGTCAGCTCTGCGGGGAAACCCGGCAGGCTTCCCAGGCAGGACCAGCGCCCGCAGGTTCTGGTGGCACGTGGGACCCCCCGGACGCTCGGTCAGCGTTCAAGGCTAGGCAGTGGAGTTCAAGACCTGCCACCTGAGATCTTCAAGTGCACAAAGCCACCAGTGAAAGGGATGGTCTTTCAGGAGGGCCTCGTTCAAACCGAGGAGAGAAAACGCTGGTGGGAATACAAGACCAGGAGGCCTATTTGGCCTATGCGCCCCCCAGCACCTCCCAAAGGGCCCAAGCAAGCAGGAGCTGCGGCAAGGCCATCACGTGGACCGGCTTTGAGCCTGGAGAACAAGGCAGACGGCAAAACTGAAACCTGCCAGCCCTCCACCTCTGGCGTCAGTGACAAGAGAGGCGCAGACAAATCGGACGCGCTCACTATGGAAAGGCTGTACCGGCAGCTCCTGGTGTCCCTCAAACGGCCCAAGACTAAGAACTGAAGAGCGGCCTCCTGCAACCTCTTCCTGCACGCAGCCACCAGCGGAAGGGACGATCGTGCAGGAGGCCATCTTTCCAACAGAGGAGGGGAAATGCTGGTGGAAGAGCAAGGCCAAGAGGCCTTCTGAGTATTGCATAGCCTCCCCAGCTCTTCCCAGAGTCTGGATGGAAGCTGGAGCAGCTGCAGGACCAACAGCAGGGCCAGCTTCAAGCCTGCAGAAGAGGGGACAGCAGAACTGAAACCTGCCAGCACCCGAACGCTGCTGTCATTGTTATGGATTCGTTGCTGACGTACCAACAGAGAACCGAATCTCAGCCCTAAGACCATCATTTGCATCGTACTGTTTCAGCCTGAGGTCTTTTGGATTGTTAAGAAGATAACTTAATAAAAGTCACGCTAGTCTTCAGAGAATTGCTATCCTTATTTCTTGACTCTTAGCAATAGGAGCAAGCTCTCTCTGCAAAGAAGAGCTTTGGAGCAGGTGAGGCTGCACTGGGGAAGGCATCTGAAGCAAGAAGCGCCGATGAAAGGCTCTTCTGGGGGCTTTTTGAAGCCGGCAAAAGTGCTTTGCCTGTGCCGGGGGGCTGGCAGCTTGCGGGCGGGCTGCCGATCTAGCTTGGGCGCAGCCGACACTGCCCATCCTGGAGCAGGCTAGCGGGCCGTAAGTAGCCTCAGGGAGGGCAGCAGCTAGCTGCCACCCACAGAGCACGCAGGGTGAGCACCCGGTGCTGGTGTGTGCGCCTTGCTGGCTGCAGCCTGTCCGGCAGGGCGTTGAGCCGCTGGCGATACACAGATGCCTGGCTATGAGACTGGTGCTGCAGGCAGGGCCCTGGGTTCTTTGCTAGCGGCTGGTCTTGTAAGAAGGACTCCAGACCTGAGCGTAATGCATGGGAAAGGTTTATCTCACAGTGGCAAAAGGGTTCTGGGAGAGGAATTAGCAGGGCTCACTCCGAGAGCTTTACAGTAGATTTGAAGGGGGATGGGGTTGTAGCTGGACTTGCACTGGTGGGGCAGCGCTCAAGTACTGATGAAGGCCGGGTGGCCTCCCACCCCCCTAGGGTGAAATGGGCGTGCTCAGCTTGCTCCCTGAAATGCCTGTACACCAATGCGCTCAGCGTGGGGAGTAAGCAGGAGGAGTTAGAAATCCGTGTTCAGGCAGGAGGTGGAGATCTGGGGGCAATTACGGAGACCTGGTGGGACAGATCACATGACCGGGATGCGGACGCGGATGGCTATGTCCTTCTCAGGAAAGACAGGCCAGCAAGGCGAGGTGGTGGCGTTGCTCTTTATGTGAGAGAGCGACTAGAACGTGCAGAGTACTGTCCAGGGGTGGAGGAGGAGCGGGTTGAGAGTTTGTGGGATGGAACTAAGGGGCAGGCTGGCACGCGTGGCGCTGTTGTGGGTGTCTGTTACAGGCCCCTGGATCTGAACTAGGAAGCCGACGAGGCCTTCTACAGGCAGCTGATAGCAGCTTCGCAGTGACTGGCCCTGGTTATTGTGGGCGATTTTGACTACTCTGATATTTGCCGGAAGGTCTACTCAGCCAGCCATCCGCAAGCCATCCAAGAGGTTCCTCCAGTGCACTGACGATAACTTGCAAATGGTGGATGAGGCAAGTAGGTGAGGAGCACTGCTGGATCTTGTTCTCAGTAACAAGGAGGGTCCGGTTGAAGTGGTGAAGGTTGAGGGCAGCCTTGGTTGCAGTGACGAGATGATGGAGTTCAGGATCTCGTGTGGCAGGATGAGAAAAACAAGCAGAGTCGCAAGCCCGGACTTCAGCAGGGCCAACTCGGTCCTTTTCTGTCAATTGCTAGGGGAAATCCCATGGGACAGGGTACTTGAAGGTAAAGGGGCCCAAGATAGTTGGTTAGCATTCAAGGACTGCGTCCTCTGAGCTCACGATCAGAGCATCCCAAACAGGTAGGAAGTCAAGAAAGGGAACCGGGAGACCTGCACGGTTAAACAGGGGACTGCTGGGCAAACTCAAGTGGAAGAGGAGAGCCTACAGGTCATGGAAGGTGGGGCTGGCCGCCTGGGAGGAATATAAGACTTGCCGGGTCCTGCACTTTGCCTGCGGTTGTTGTGGCCAATGCTACAGGCTTGGGGCAGTGTGGCTGGAAGACTGCGTAGAGGAAATGGACCTGGGGGTATTGGTTGATGCTTGACCGAACACGGGCCAGCAGTGTGCCCAGGTGGTCAAGAAGGCCAAGGGCATCCTGGCTTGCATCAGAAGCAGTGTTGCCAGCGGGAACAGGGAAGTAATTGTCCCCCTGTACTCAGCCCTGGTGAGGCCGCACCTCGAGTACTGTGTCCGGTTTTGGGCCCCTCACTGCAAGTAAGACGTTGAGGCCCTGGAGCGTGTTCAAAGAAGGGCAACAAAGCTGGTGAGGGGTCTGGAGCACAGGCCTTACGGGGAGCGGCTGAGGGAGCTGGGATCGTTCAGTCTGGAGAAGAGGAGGCTCAGGGGAGACCTTCTTGCTCTTCTGTAACTACCTGAAGGGAGGTTGTAGTGAGCTGGGGGTCGGCCTCTTCTCTCGTGTAACCAGATACAGGACTAGAGGGAACGGCTTCCAGCTGTGCCAGGAGAGGTTCAGGCTGGATGTTGGGAAATACCGCTTCCCTGAAAGAGTGATCAGGCACTGGAATGGGCTGCCCAGGGAGGTGGTGGACTCACCGACCCTGGAGGTATTCACGAAACGTTTTGGACGTTGTGTTGAGGGACGTGGCTTAGTGAGAACCATTGGTGATGGAAGGGTGGACGGTTGGTCTGGGTGATCCTGTGGGTCTTTTCCAACCTTGGTGATTCCAGGGTTCTATGAACTAGGAAGGCTAAGGCCTCCTTAGAGTTTAACGTGGCAAGAGCGGTCAAGGACAACGGAAAGGGCTTCTTCAACTACACTGCAGGCAAAACTAACACTGGAGGCGATGTAGGCCCACTGATGAATGAGGTGGGTGCCCTGGTAAGAGAAGCTACAGAGAAGGCGGAGTTACTAAATGCCGCCTTTGTCTCTGTCCATACTGCTGGAAGCTGTCCTGAGGAGCCTAGGTCTGCATTGCTCAGAAAGGAGCAACTATACCAGTGCCTGGAATGCTAGCTTATCAGAATCCTGAAGCTGTGGGGGCACTGACCTTGACTGCTCCCCCCCCCCCACCCGCAACCTGCTCTATTGCTTACCCTCCTCGCTATGGTGGGGTGAATGATCTGGTGGAAGAAGTCAGCTAAGGAGAGGGAGGTCACACACCAGGTACAGTGCTGCACAAAGCGGTTTCAGTTTGAAGAAGATTCGTTTAATTACCCATGAAAAAAGAACTGGGGTAGTGAGAACTAACAGCAAACAAAAACCGTTTTCCCATCCTAACTCGTGCCCAGCTCAGGCAGGTGAGGTAAGGATGGCAGCAGCGCATCTCGGGGATGGTCCCCAAAGTGGTACATGTGTTCACTTGTTGCCAAAGCTCCAGTGTGATGTATTTTTTGATGATACTCAAGTTATGTCCGTAACTCCTCCCATCCCCATGCCGGGGGCTACTGCCAGCCTGCTTCCATATGGGCTGTGACCTCACAGAGTTCTCCCCACCCGCCGGACTATGATGTCATGGCTCTGCCCATGTAAGCCAGCGGCCAGCACTTTGTCTCTCCCAGTGCGGTCGTGACCGGCTTTGAGCGATGGTTTGTCGACAGCGTTCTCCTTATCCCCAGCCTCCTGCTCCTGGTGGCTGGCTGTCTCTGCTTGCCGCTCCCTGGTGCCGACAGGTAGGGAAATTTGAGGATGGGAGTCACTTGAGGCTAGGTGACTCGGGGCTTTGGGTAGGGGGGCGGGGGAATTTGGGCTGCCTCGCACGTCCTGTCACTGTGCCACATTCGTGTGCCCGTAGGGTTCTGAGCGGCGCCGGCAATGGTGGAGATGGTGGCAGCAGGTGGAAGCATCGAAGTCAGGTGAGTCCCCTGAGGGTCAGCCTGGCACATTGCCAGGCAGGGCCGGCCCTCTGGGAGAAGCCAAGCTTCATGCCAGCCTCTGTCATGTAGCAGCCAGGCCAGGTGGGCCCGGAAGATCGCCGGTGCCCCGTAACCTTCTGTGGCTCAGGCCCGCTCCCTGTTTTACAGGTGCTGAGAGGCGGGCAGGCAGGCGCGGGAGCCCCCTGTGCAGGCCAGGTTGCTCCCAGCAGCAAGCATCACCGTGGCAGGGCAGTCCCGTCCTGCCCCGTCTCATGCAGCCTGGAAAGACCCGGCCTTTGTTGCAGCGCAGTCTGCGCCCCTCTCTCCACGTGGACTCTGCCACTAGTACCGTCAGCTCTGCGGGGAAACCCGGCAGGCTTCCCAGGCAGGACCAGCGCCCGCAGGTTCTGGTGGCACGTGGGACCCCCCGGACGCTCGGTCAGCGTTCAAGGCTAGGCAGTGGAGTTCAAGACCTGCCACCTGAGATCTTCAAGTGCACAAAGCCACCAGTGAAAGGGATGGTCTTTCAGGAGGGCCTCGTTCAAACCGAGGAGAGAAAACGCTGGTGGGAATACAAGACCAGGAGGCCTATTTGGCCTATGCGCCCCCCAGCACCTCCCAAAGGGCCCAAGCAAGCAGGAGCTGCGGCAAGGCCATCACGTGGACCGGCTTTGAGCCTGGAGAACAAGGCAGACGGCAAAACTGAAACCTGCCAGCCCTCCACCTCTGGCGTCAGTGACAAGAGAGGCGCAGACAAATCGGACGCGCTCACTATGGAAAGGCTGTACCGGCAGCTCCTGGTGTCCCTCAAACGGCCCAAGACTAAGAACTGAAGAGCGGCCTCCTGCAACCTCTTCCTGCACGCAGCCACCAGCGGAAGGGACGATCGTGCAGGAGGCCATCTTTCCAACAGAGGAGGGGAAATGCTGGTGGAAGAGCAAGGCCAAGAGGCCTTCTGAGTATTGCATAGCCTCCCCAGCTCTTCCCAGAGTCTGGATGGAAGCTGGAGCAGCTGCAGGACCAACAGCAGGGCCAGCTTCAAGCCTGCAGAAGAGGGGACAGCAGAACTGAAACCTGCCAGCACCCGAACGCTGCTGTCATTGTTATGGATTCGTTGCTGACGTACCAACAGAGAAACCGAATCTCAGCCCTAAGACCATCATTTGCATCGTACTGTTTCAGCCTGAGGTCTTTTGGATTGTTAAGAAGATAACTTAATAAAAGTCACGCTAGTCTTCAGAGAATTGCTATCCTTATTTCTTGACTCTTAGCAATAGGAGCAAGCTCTCTCTGCAAAGAAGAGCTTTGGAGCAGGTGAGGCTGCACTGGGGAAGGCATCTGAAGCAAGAAGCGCCGATGAAAGGCTCTTCTGGGGGCTTTTTGAAGCCGGCAAAAGTGCTTTGCCTGTGCCGGGGGGCTGGCAGCTTGCGGGCGGGCTGCCGATCTAGCTTGGGCGCAGCCGACACTGCCCATCCTGGAGCAGGCTAGCGGGCCGTAAGTAGCCTCAGGGAGGGCAGCAGCTAGCTGCCACCCACAGAGCACGCAGGGTGAGCACCCGGTGCTGGTGTGTGCGCCTTGCTGGCTGCAGCCTGTCCGGCAGGGCGTTGAGCCGCTGGCGATACACAGATGCCTGGCTATGAGACTGGTGCTGCAGGCAGGGCCCTGGGTTCTTTGCTAGCGGCTGGTCTTGTAAGAAGGACTCCAGACCTGAGCGTAATGCATGGGAAAGGTTTATCTCACAGTGGCAAAAGGGTTCTGGGAGAGGAATTAGCAGGGCTCACTCCGAGAGCTTTACAGTAGATTTGAAGGGGGATGGGGTTGTAGCTGGACTTGCACTGGTGGGGCAGCGCTCAAGTACTGATGAAGGCCGGGTGGCCTCCCACCCCCCTAGGGTGAAATGGGCGTGCTCAGCTTGCTCCCTGAAATGCCTGTACACCAATGCGCTCAGCGTGGGGAGTAAGCAGGAGGAGTTAGAAATCCGTGTTCAGGCAGGAGGTGGAGATCTGGGGGCAATTACGGAGACCTGGTGGGACAGATCACATGACCGGGATGCGGACGCGGATGGCTATGTCCTTCTCAGGAAAGACAGGCCAGCAAGGCGAGGTGGTGGCGTTGCTCTTTATGTGAGAGAGCGACTAGAACGTGCAGAGTACTGTCCAGGGGTGGAGGAGGAGCGGGTTGAGAGTTTGTGGGATGGAACTAAGGGGCAGGCTGGCACGCGTGGCGCTGTTGTGGGTGTCTGTTACAGGCCCCTGGATCTGAACTAGGAAGCCGACGAGGCCTTCTACAGGCAGCTGATAGCAGCTTCGCAGTGACTGGCCCTGGTTATCGTGGGCGATTTTGACTACTCTGATATTTGCCGGAAGGTCTACTCAGCCAGCCATCCGCAAGCCATCCAAGAGGTTCCTCCAGTGCACTGACGATAACTTGCAAATGGTGGATGAGGCAAGTAGGTGAGGAGCACTGCTGGATCTTGTTCTCAGTAACAAGGAGGGTCCGGTTGAAGTGGTGAAGGTTGAGGGCAGCCTTGGTTGCAGTGACGAGATGATGGAGTTCAGGATCTCGTGTGGCAGGATGAGAAAAACAAGCAGAGTCGCAAGCCCGGACTTCAGCAGGGCCAACTCGGTCCTTTTCTGTCAATTGCTAGGGGAAATCCCATGGGACAGGGTACTTGAAGGTAAAGGGGCCCAAGATAGTTGGTTAGCATTCAAGGACTGCGTCCTCTGAGCTCACGATCAGAGCATCCCAAACAGGTAGGAAGTCAAGAAAGGGAACCGGGAGACCTGCACGGTTAAACAGGGGACTGCTGGGCAAACTCAAGTGGAAGAGGAGAGCCTACAGGTCATGGAAGGTGGGGCTGGCCGCCTGGGAGGAATATAAGACTTGCCGGGTCCTGCACTTTGCCTGCGGTTGTTGTGGCCAATGCTACAGGCTTGGGGCAGTGTGGCTGGAAGACTGCGTAGAGGAAATGGACCTGGGGGTATTGGTTGATGCTTGACCGAACACGGGCCAGCAGTGTGCCCAGGTGGTCAAGAAGGCCAAGGGCATCCTGGCTTGCATCAGAAGCAGTGTTGCCAGCGGGAACAGGGAAGTAATTGTCCCCCTGTACTCAGCCCTGGTGAGGCCGCACCTCGAGTACTGTGTCCGGTTTTGGGCCCCTCACTGCAAGTAAGACGTTGAGGCCCTGGAGCGTGTTCAAAGAAGGGCAACAAAGCTGGTGAGGGGTCTGGAGCACAGGCCTTACGGGGAGCGGCTGAGGGAGCTGGGATCGTTCAGTCTGGAGAAGAGGAGGCTCAGGGGAGACCTTCTTGCTCTTCTGTAACTACCTGAAGGGAGGTTGTAGTGAGCTGGGGGTCGGCCTCTTCTCTCGTGTAACCAGATACAGGACTAGAGGGAACGGCTTCCAGCTGTGCCAGGAGAGGTTCAGGCTGGATGTTGGGAAATACCGCTTCCCTGAAAGAGTGATCAGGCACTGGAATGGGCTGCCCAGGGAGGTGGTGGACTCACCGACCCTGGAGGTATTCACGAAACGTTTGGACGTTGTGTTGAGGGACGTGGCTTAGTGAGAACCATTGGTGATGGAAGGGTGGACGGTTGGTCTGGGTGATCCTGTGGGTCTTTTCCAACCTTGGTGATTCCAGGGTTCTATGAACTAGGAAGGCTAAGGCCTCCTTAGAGTTTAACGTGGCAAGAGCGGTCAAGGACAACGGAAAGGGCTTCTTCAACTACACTGCAGGCAAAACTAACACTGGAGGCGATGTAGGCCCACTGATGAATGAGGTGGGTGCCCTGGTAAGAGAAGCTACAGAGAAGGCGGAGTTACTAAATGCCGCCTTTGTCTCTGTCCATACTGCTGGAAGCTGTCCTGAGGAGCCTAGGTCTGCATTGCTCAGAAAGGAGCAACTATACCAGTGCCTGGAATGCTAGCTTATCAGAATCCTGAAGCTGTGGGGGCACTGACCTTGACTGCTCCCCCCCCCCCACCCGCAACCTGCTCTATTGCTTACCCTCCTCGCTATGGTGGGGTGAATGATCTGGTGGAAGAAGTCAGCTAAGGAGAGGGAGGTCACACACCAGGTACAGTGCTGCACAAAGCGGTTTCAGTTTGAAGAAGATTCGTTTAATTACCCATGAAAAAAGAACTGGGGTAGTGAGAACTAACAGCAAACAAAAACCGTTTTCCCATCCTAACTCGTGCCCAGCTCAGGCACGTGAGGTAAGGATGGCAGCAGCGCATCTCGGGGATGGTCCCCAAAGTGGTACATGTGTTCACTTGTTGCCAAAGCTCCAGTGTGATGTATTTTTTGATGATACTCAAGTTATGTCCGTAACTCCTCCCATCCCCATGCCGGGGGCTACTGCCAGCCTGCTTCCATATGGGCTGTGACCTCACAGAGTTCTCCCCACCCGCCGGACTATGATGTCATGGCTCTGCCCATGTAAGCCAGCGGCCAGCACTTTGTCTCTCCCAGTGCGGTCGTGACCGGCTTTGAGCGATGGTTGTCGACAGCGTTCTCCTTATCCCCAGCCTCCTGCTCCTGGTGGCTGGGCTGTCTCTGCTTGCCGCTCCCTGGTGCCGACAGGTAGGGAAATTTGAGGATGGGAGTCACTTGAGGCTAGGTGACTCGGGGCTTTGGGTAGGGGGGGCGGGGGAATTTGGGCTGCCTCGCACGTCCTGTCACTGTGCCACATTCGTGTGCCCGTAGGGTTCTGAGCGGCGCCGGCAATGGTGGAGATGGTGGCAGCAGGTGGAAGCATCGAAGTCAGGTGAGTCCCCTGAGGGTCAGCCTGGCACATTGCCAGGCAGGGCCGGCCCTCTGGGAGAAGCCAAGCTTCATGCCAGCCTCTGTCATGTAGCAGCCAGGCCAGGTGGGCCCGGAAGATCGCCGGTGCCCCGTAACCTTCTGTGGCTCAGGCCCGCTCCCTGTTTTACAGGTGCTGAGAGGCGGGCAGGCAGGCGCGGGAGCCCCCTGTGCAGGCCAGGTTGCTCCCAGCAGCAAGCATCACCGTGGCAGGGCAGTCCCGTCCTGCCCCGTCTCATGCAGCCTGGAAAGACCCGGCCTTTGTTGCAGCGCAGTCTGCGCCCCTCTCTCCACGTGGACTCTGCCACTGGTACCGTCAGCTCTGCGGGGAAACCCGGCAGGCTTCCCAGGCAGGACCAGCGCCCGCAGGTTCTGGTGGCACGTGGGACCCCCCGGACGCTCGGTCAGCGTTCAAGGCTAGGCAGTGGAGTTCAAGACCTGCCACCTGAGATCTTCAAGTGCACAAAGCCACCAGTGAAAGGGATGGTCTTTCAGGAGGGCCTCGTTCAAACCGAGGAGAGAAAACGCTGGTGGGAATACAAGACCAGGAGGCCTATTTGGCCTATGCGCCCCCCAGCACCTCCCAAAGGGCCCAAGCAAGCAGGAGCTGCGGCAAGGCCATCACGTGGACCGGCTTTGAGCCTGGAGAACAAGGCAGACGGCAAAACTGAAACCTGCCAGCCCTCCACCTCTGGCGTCAGTGACAAGAGAGGCGCAGACAAATCGGACGCGCTCACTATGGAAAGGCTGTACCGGCAGCTCCTGGTGTCCCTCAAACGGCCCAAGACTAAGAACTGAAGAGCGGCCTCCTGCAACCTCTTCCTGCACGCAGCCACCAGCGGAAGGGATGATCGTGCAGGAGACCATCTTTCCAACAGAGGAGGGGAAATGCTGGTGGAAGAGCAAGGCCAAGAGGCCTTCTGAGTATTGCATAGCCTCCCCAGCTCTTCCCAGAGTCTGGATGGAAGCTGGAGCAGCTGCAGGACCAACAGCAGGGCCAGCTTCAAGCCTGCAGAAGAGGGGACAGCAGAACTGAAACCTGCCAGCACCCGAACGCTGCTGTCATTGTTATGGATTCGTTGCTGACGTACCAACAGAGAACCGAATCTCAGCCCTAAGACCATCATTTGCATCGTACTGTTTCAGCCTGAGGTCTTTTGGATTGTTAAGAAGATAACTTAATAAAAGTCACGCTAGTCTTCAGAGAATTGCTATCCTTATTTCTTGACTCTTAGCAATAGGAGCAAGCTCTCTCTGCAAAGAAGAGCTTTGGAGCAGGTGAGGCTGCACTGGGGAAGGCATCTGAAGCAAGAAGCGCCGATGAAAGGCTCTTCTGGGGGCTTTTTGAAGCCGGCAAAAGTGCTTTGCCTGTGCCGGGGGGCTGGCAGCTTGCGGGCGGGCTGCCGATCTAGCTTGGGCGCAGCCGACACTGCCCATCCTGGAGCAGGCTAGCGGGCCGTAAGTAGCCTCAGGGAGGGCAGCAGCTAGCTGCCACCCACAGAGCACGCAGGGTGAGCAACCGGTGCTGGTGTGTGCGCCTTGCTGGCTGCAGCCTGTCCGGCAGGGCGTTGAGCCGCTGGCGATACACAGATGCCTGGCTATGAGACTGGTGCTGCAGGCAGGGCCCTGGGTTCTTTGCTAGCGGCTGGTCTTGTAAGAAGGACTCCAGACCTGAGCGTAATGCATGGGAAAGGTTTATCTCACAGTGGCAAAAGGGTTCTGGGAGAGGAATTAGCAGGGCTCATTCCGAGAGCTTTACAGTAGATTTGAAGGGGGATGGGGTTGTAGCTGGACTTGCACTGGTGGGGCAGCGCTCAAGTACTGATGAAGGCCGGGTGGCCTCCCACCCCCCTAGGGTGAAATGGGCGTGCTCAGCTTGCTCCCTGAAATGCCTGTACACCAATGCGCTCAGCGTGGGGAGTAAGCAGGAGGAGTTAGAAATCCGTGTTCAGGCAGGAGGTGGAGATCTGGGGGCAATTACGGAGACCTGGTGGGACAGATCACATGACCGGGATGCGGACGCGGATGGCTATGTCCTTCTCAGGAAAGACAGGCCAGCAAGGCGAGGTGGTGGCGTTGCTCTTTATGTGAGAGAGCGACTAGAACGTGCAGAGTACTGTCCAGGGGTGGAGGAGGAGCGGGTTGAGAGTTTGTGGGATGGAACTAAGGGGCAGGCTGGCACGCGTGGCGCTGTTGTGGGTGTCTGTTACAGGCCCCTGGATCTGAACTAGGAAGCCGACGAGGCCTTCTACAGGCAGCTGATAGCAGCTTCGCAGTGACTGGCCCTGGTTATTGTGGGCGATTTTGACTACTCTGATATTTGCCGGAAGGTCTACTCAGCCAGCCATCCGCAAGCCATCCAAGAGGTTCCTCCAGTGCACTGACGATAACTTGCAAATGGTGGATGAGGCAAGTAGGTGAGGAGCACTGCTGGATCTTGTTCTCAGTAACAAGGAGGGTCCGGTTGAAGTGGTGAAGGTTGAGGGCAGCCTTGGTTGCAGTGACGAGATGATGGAGTTCAGGATCTCGTGTGGCAGGATGAGAAAAACAAGCAGAGTCGCAAGCCCGGACTTCAGCAGGGCCAACTCGGTCCTTTTCTGTCAATTGCTAGGGGAAATCCCATGGGACAGGGTACTTGAAGGTAAAGGGGCCCAAGATAGTTGGTTAGCATTCAAGGACTGCGTCCTCTGAGCTCACGATCAGAGCATCCCAAACAGGTAGGAAGTCAAGAAAGGGAACCGGGAGACCTGCACGGTTAAACAGGGGACTGCTGGGCAAACTCAAGTGGAAGAGGAGAGCCTACAGGTCATGGAAGGTGGGGCTGGCCGCCTGGGAGGAATATAAGACTTGCCGGGTCCTGCACTTTGCCTGCGGTTGTTGTGGCCAATGCTACAGGCTTGGGGCAGTGTGGCTGGAAGACTGCGTAGAGGAAATGGACCTGGGGGTATTGGTTGATGCTTGACCGAACACGGGCCAGCAGTGTGCCCAGGTGGTCAAGAAGGCCAAGGGCATCCTGGCTTGCATCAGAAGCAGTGTTGCCAGCGGGAACAGGGAAGTAATTGTCCCCCTGTACTCAGCCCTGGTGAGGCCGCACCTCGAGTACTGTGTCCGGTTTTGGGCCCCTCACTGCAAGTAAGACGTTGAGGCCCTGGAGCGTGTTCAAAGAAGGGCAACAAAGCTGGTGAGGGGTCTGGAGCACAGGCCTTACGGGGAGCGGCTGAGGGAGCTGGGATCGTTCAGTCTGGAGAAGAGGAGGCTCAGGGGAGACCTTCTTGCTCTTCTGTAACTACCTGAAGGGAGGTTGTAGTGAGCTGGGGTCGGCCTCTTCTCTCGTGTAACCAGATACAGGACTAGAGGGAACGGCTTCCAGCTGTGCCAGGAGAGGTTCAGGCTGGATGTTGGGAAATACCGCTTCCCTGAAAGAGTGATCAGGCACTGGAATGGGCTGCCCAGGGAGGTGGTGGACTCACCGACCCTGGAGGTATTCACGAAACGTTTGGACGTTGTGTTGAGGGACGTGGCTTAGTGAGAACCATTGGTGATGGAAGGGTGGACGGTTGGTCTGGGTGATCCTGTGGGTCTTTTCCAACCTTGGTGATTCCAGGGTTCTATGAACTAGGAAGGCTAAGGCCTCCTTAGAGTTTAACGTGGCAAGAGCGGTCAAGGACAACGGAAAGGGCTTCTTCAACTACACTGCAGGCAAAACTAACACTGGAGGCGATGTAGGCCCACTGATGAATGAGGTGGGTGCCCTGGTAAGAGAAGCTACAGAGAAGGCGGAGTTACTAAATGCCGCCTTTGTCTCTGTCCATACTGCTGGAAGCTGTCCTGAGGAGCCTAGGTCTGCATTGCTCAGAAAGGAGCAACTATACCAGTGCCTGGAATGCTAGCTTATCAGAATCCTGAAGCTGTGGGGGCACTGACCTTGACTGCTCCCCCCCCCCCACCCGCAACCTGCTCTATTGCTTACCCTCCTCGCTATGGTGGGGTGAATGATCTGGTGGAAGAAGTCAGCTAAGGAGAGGGAGGTCACACACCAGGTACAGTGCTGCACAAAGCGGTTTCAGTTTGAAGAAGATTCGTTTAATTACCCATGAAAAAAGAACTGGGGTAGTGAGAACTAACAGCAAACAAAAACCGTTTTCCCATCCTAACTCGTGCCCAGCTCAGGCAGGTGAGGTAAGGATGGCAGCAGCGCATCTCGGGGATGGTCCCCAAAGTGGTACATGTGTTCACTTGTTGCCAAAGCTCCAGTGTGATGTATTTTTTGATGATACTCAAGTTATGTCCGTAACTCCTCCCATCCCCATGCCGGGGGCTACTGCCAGCCTGCTTCCATATGGGCTGTGACCTCACAGAGTTCTCCCCACCCGCCGGACTATGATGTCATGGCTCTGCCCATGTAAGCCAGCGGCCAGCACTTTGTCTCTCCCAGTGCGGTCGTGACCGGCTTTGAGCGATGGTTGTCGACAGCGTTCTCCTTATCCCCAGCCTCCTGCTCCTGGTGGCTGGGCTGTCTCTGCTTGCCGCTTCCTGGTGCCGACAGGTAGGGAAATTTGAGGATGGGAGTCACTTGAGGCTAGGTGACTCGGGGCTTTGGGTAGGGGGGCGGGGGAATTTGGGCTGCCTCGCACGTCCTGTCACTGTGCCACATTCGTGTGCCCGTAGGGTTCTGAGCGGCGCCGGCAATGGTGGAGATGGTGGCAGCAGGTGGAAGCATCGAAGTCAGGTGAGTCCCCTGAGGGTCAGCCTGGCACATTGCCAGGCAGGGCCGGCCCTCTGGGAGAAGCCAAGCTTCATGCCAGCCTCTGTCATGTAGCAGCCAGGCCAGGTGGGCCCGGAAGATCGCCGGTGCCCCGTAACCTTCTGTGGCTCAGGCCCGCTCCCTGTTTTACAGGTGCTGAGAGGCGGGCAGGCAGGCGCGGGAGCCCCCTGTGCAGGCCAGGTTGCTCCCAGCAGCAAGCATCACCGTGGCAGGGCAGTCCCGTCCTGCCCCGTCTCATGCAGCCTGGAAAGACCCGGCCTTTGTTGCAGCGCAGTCTGCGCCCCTCTCTCCACGTGGACTCTGCCACTGGTACCGTCAGCTCTGCGGGGAAACCCGGCAGGCTTCCCAGGCAGGACCAGCGCCCGCAGGTTCTGGTGGCACGTGGGACCCCCCGGACGCTCGGTCAGCGTTCAAGGCTAGGCAGTGGAGTTCAAGACCTGCCACCTGAGATCTTCAAGTGCACAAAGCCACCAGTGAAAGGGATGGTCTTTCAGGAGGGCCTCGTTCAAACCGAGGAGAGAAAACGCTGGTGGGAATACAAGACCAGGAGGCCTATTTGGCCTATGCGCCCCCCAGCACCTCCCAAAGGGCCCAAGCAAGCAGGAGCTGCGGCAAGGCCATCACGTGGACCGGCTTTGAGCCTGGAGAACAAGGCAGACGGCAAAACTGAAACCTGCCAGCCCTCCACCTCTGGCGTCAGTGACAAGAGAGGCGCAGACAAATCGGACGCGCTCACTATGGAAAGGCTGTACCGGCAGCTCCTGGTGTCCCTCAAACGGCCCAAGACTAAGAACTGAAGAGCGGCCTCCTGCAACCTCTTCCTGCACGCAGCCACCAGCGGAAGGGACGATCGTGCAGGAGGCCATCTTTCCAACAGAGGAGGGGAAATGCTGGTGGAAGAGCAAGGCCAAGAGGCCTTCTGAGTATTGCATAGCCTCCCCAGCTCTTCCCAGAGTCTGGATGGAAGCTGGAGCAGCTGCAGGACCAACAGCAGGGCCAGCTTCAAGCCTGCAGAAGAGGGGACAGCAGAACTGAAACCTGCCAGCACCCGAACGCTGCTGTCATTGTTATGGATTCGTTGCTGACGTACCAACAGAGAACCGAATCTCAGCCCTAAGACCATCATTTGCATCGTACTGTTTCAGCCTGAGGTCTTTTGGATTGTTAAGAAGATAACTTAATAAAAGTCACGCTAGTCTTCAGAGAATTGCTATCCTTATTTCTTGACTCTTAGCAATAGGAGCAAGCTCTCTCTGCAAAGAAGAGCTTTGGAGCAGGTGAGGCTGCACTGGGGAAGGCATCTGAAGCAAGAAGCGCCGATGAAAGGCTCTTCTGGGGGCTTTTTGAAGCCGGCAAAAGTGCTTTGCCTGTGCCGGGGGGCTGGCAGCTTGTGGGCGGGCTGCCGATCTAGCTTGGGCGCAGCCGACACTGCCCATCCTGGAGCAGGCTAGCGGGCCGTAAGTAGCCTCAGGGAGGGCAGCAGCTAGCTGCCACCCACAGAGCACGCAGGGTGAGCACCCGGTGCTGGTGTGTGCGCCTTGCTGGCTGCAGCCTGTCTGGCAGGGCGTTGAGCCGCTGGCGATACACAGATGCCTGGCTATGAGACTGGTGCTGCAGGCAGGGCCCTGGGTTCTTTGCTAGCGGCTGGTCTTGTAAGAAGGACTCCAGACCTGAGCGTAATGCATGGGAAAGGTTTATCTCACAGTGGCAAAAGGGTTCTGGGAGAGGAATTAGCAGGGCTCACTCCGAGAGCTTTACAGTAGATTTGAAGGGGGATGGGGTTGTAGCTGGACTTGCACTGGTGGGGCAGCGCTCAAGTACTGATGAAGGCCGGGTGGCCTCCCACCCCCCTAGGGTGAAATGGGCGTGCTCAGCTTGCTCCCTGAAATGCCTGTACACCAATGCGCTCAGCGTGGGGAGTAAGCAGGAGGAGTTAGAAATCCGTGTTCAGGCAGGAGGTGGAGATCTGGGGGCAATTACGGAGACCTGGTGGGACAGATCACATGACCGGGATGCGGACGCGGATGGCTATGTCCTTCTCAGGAAAGACAGGCCAGCAAGGTGAGGTGGTGGCGTTGCTCTTTATGTGAGAGAGCGACTAGAACGTGCAGAGTACTGTCCAGGGGTGGAGGAGGAGCGGGTTGAGAGTTTGTGGGATGGAACTAAGGGGCAGGCTGGCACGCGTGGCGCTGTTGTGGGTGTCTGTTACAGGCCCCTGGATCTGAACTAGGAAGCCGACGAGGCCTTCTACAGGCAGCTGATAGCAGCTTCGCAGTGACTGGCCCTGGTTATTGTGGGCGATTTTGACTACTCTGATATTTGCCGGAAGGTCTACTCAGCCAGTCATCCGCAAGCCATCCAAGAGGTTCCTCCAGTGCACTGACGATAACTTGCAAATGGTGGATGAGGCAAGTAGGTGAGGAGCACTGCTGGATCTTGTTCTCAGTAACAAGGAGGGTCCGGTTGAAGTGGTGAAGGTTGAGGGCAGCCTTGGTTGCAGTGACGAGATGATGGAGTTCAGGATCTCGTGTGGCAGGATGAGAAAAACAAGCAGAGTCGCAAGCCCGGACTTCAGCAGGGCCAACTCGGTCCTTTTCTGTCAATTGCTAGGGGAAATCCCATGGGACAGGGTACTTGAAGGTAAAGGGGCCCAAGATAGTTGGTTAGCATTCAAGGACTGCGTCCTCTGAGCTCACGATCAGAGCATCCCAAACAGGTAGGAAGTCAAGAAAGGGAACCGGGAGACCTGCACGGTTAAACAGGGGACTGCTGGGCAAACTCAAGTGGAAGAGGAGAGCCTACAGGTCATGGAAGGTGGGGCTGGCCGCCTGGGAGGAATATAAGACTTGCCGGGTCCTGCACTTTGCCTGCGGTTGTTGTGGCCAATGCTACAGGCTTGGGGCAGTGTGGCTGGAAGACTGCGTAGAGGAAATGGGGGTATTGGTTGATGCTTGACCGAACACGGGCCAGCAGTGTGCCCAGGTGGTCAAGAAGGCCAAGGGCATCCTGGCTTGCATCAGAAGCAGTGTTGCCAGCGGGAACAGGGAAGTAATTGTCCCCCTGTACTCAGCCCTGGTGAGGCCGCACCTCGAGTACTGTGTCCGGTTTTGGGCCCCTCACTGCAAGTAAGACGTTGAGGCCCTGGAGCGTGTTCAAAGAAGGGCAACAAAGCTGGTGAGGGGTCTGGAGCACAGGCCTTACGGGGAGCGGCTGAGGGAGCTGGGATCGTTCAGTCTGGAGAAGAGGAGGCTCAGGGGAGACCTTCTTGCTCTTCTGTAACTACCTGAAGGGAGGTTGTAGTGAGCTGGGGGTCGGCCTCTTCTCTCGTGTAACCAGATACAGGACTAGAGGGAACGGCTTCCAGCTGTGCCAGGAGAGGTTCAGGCTGGATGTTGGGAAATACCGCTTCCCTGAAAGAGTGATCAGGCACTGGAATGGGCTGCCCAGGGAGGTGGTGGACTCACCGACCCTGGAGGTATTCACGAAACGTTTGGACGTTGTGTTGAGGGACGTGGCTTAGTGAGAACCATTGGTGATGGAAGGGTGGACGGTTGGTCTGGGTGATCCTGTGGGTCTTTTCCAACCTTGGTGATTCCAGGGTTCTATGAACTAGGAAGGCTAAGGCCTCCTTAGAGTTTAACGTGGCAAGAGCGGTCAAGGACAACGGAAAGGGCTTCTTCAACTACACTGCAGGCAAAACTAACACTGGAGGCGATGTAGGCCCACTGATGAATGAGGTGGGTGCCCTGGTAAGAGAAGCTACAGAGAAGGCGGAGTTACTAAATGCCGCCTTTGTCTCTGTCCATACTGCTGGAGGCTGTCCTGAGGAGCCTAGGTCTGCATTGCTCAGAAAGGAGCAACTATACCAGTGCCTGGAATGCTAGCTTATCAGAATCCTGAAGCTGTGGGGGCACTGACCTTGACTGCTCCCCCCCCCCCACCCGCAACCTGCTCTATTGCTTACCCTCCTCGCTATGGTGGGGTGAATGATCTGGTGGAAGAAGTCAGCTAAGGAGAGGGAGGTCACACACCAGGTACAGTGCTGCACAAAGCGGTTTCAGTTTGAAGAAGATTCGTTTAATTACCCATGAAAAAAGAACTGGGGTAGTGAGAACTAACAGCAAACAAAAACCGTTTTCCCATCCTAACTCGTGCCCAGCTCAGGCAGGTGAGGTAAGGATGGCAGCAGCGCATCTCGGGGATGGTCCCCAAAGTGGTACATGTGTTCACTTGTTGCCAAAGCTCCAGTGTGATGTATTTTTTGATGATACTCAAGTTATGTCCGTAACTCCTCCCATCCCCATGCCGGGGGCTACTGCCAGCCTGCTTCCATATGGGCTGTGACCTCACAGAGTTCTCCCCACCCGCCGGACTATGATGTCATGGCTCTGCCCATGTAAGCCAGCGGCCAGCACTTTGTCTCTCCCAGTGCGGTCGTGACCGGCTTTGAGCGATGGTTGTCGACAGCGTTCTCCTTATCCCCAGCCTCCTGCTCCTGGTGGCTGGGCTGTCTCTGCTTGCCGCTCCCTGGTGCCGACAGGTAGGGAAATTTGAGGATGGGAGTCACTTGAGGCTAGGTGACTCGGGGCTTTGGGTAGGGGGGCGGGGGAATTTGGGCTGCCTCGCACGTCCTGTCACTGTGCCACATTCGTGTGCCCGTAGGGTTCTGAGCGGCGCCGGCAATGGTGGAGATGGTGGCAGCAGGTGGAAGCATCGAAGTCAGGTGAGTCCCCTGAGGGTCAGCCTGGCACATTGCCAGGCAGGGCCGGCCCTCTGGGAGAAGCCAAGCTTCATGCCAGCCTCTGTCATGTAGCAGCCAGGCCAGGTGGGCCCGGAAGATCGCCGGTGCCCCGTAACCTTCTGTGGCTCAGGCCCGCTCCCTGTTTTACAGGTGCTGAGAGGCGGGCAGGCAGGCGCGGGAGCCCCCTGTGCAGGCCAGGTTGCTCCCAGCAGCAAGCATCACCGTGGCAGGGCAGTCCCGTCCTGCCCCGTCTCATGCAGCCTGGAAAGACCCGGCCTTTGTTGCAGCGCAGTCTGCGCCCCTCTCTCCACGTGGACTCTGCCACTGGTACCGTCAGCTCTGCGGGGAAACCCGGCAGGCTTCCCAGGCAGGACCAGCGCCCGCAGGTTCTGGTGGCACGTGGGACCCCCCGGACGCTCGGTCAGCGTTCAAGGCTAGGCAGTGGAGTTCAAGACCTGCCACCTGAGATCTTCAAGTGCACAAAGCCACCAGTGAAAGGGATGGTCTTTCAGGAGGGCCTCGTTCAAACCGAGGAGAGAAAACGCTGGTGGGAATACAAGACCAGGAGGCCTATTTGGCCTATGCGCCCCCCAGCACCTCCCAAAGGGCCCAAGCAAGCAGGAGCTGCGGCAAGGCCATCACGTGGACCGGCTTTGAGCCTGGAGAACAAGGCAGACGGCAAAACTGAAACCTGCCAGCCCTCCACCTCTGGCGTCAGTGACAAGAGAGGCGCAGACAAATCGGACGCGCTCACTATGGAAAGGCTGTACCGGCAGCTCCTGGTGTCCCTCAAACGGCCCAAGACTAAGAACTGAAGAGCGGCCTCCTGCAACCTCTTCCTGCACGCAGCCACCAGCGGAAGGGACGATCGTGCAGGAGGCCATCTTTCCAACAGAGGAGGGGAAATGCTGGTGGAAGAGCAAGGCCAAGAGGCCTTCTGAGTATTGCATAGCCTCCCCAGCTCTTCCCAGAGTCTGGATGGAAGCTGGAGCAGCTGCAGGACCAACAGCAGGGCCAGCTTCAAGCCTGCAGAAGAGGGGACAGCAGAACTGAAACCTGCCAGCACCCGAACGCTGCTGTCATTGTTATGGATTCGTTGCTGACGTACCAACAGAGAACCGAATCTCAGCCCTAAGACCATCATTTGCATCGTACTGTTTCAGCCTGAGGTCTTTTGGATTGTTAAGAAGATAACTTAATAAAAGTCACGCTAGTCTTCAGAGAATTGCTATCCTTATTTCTTGACTCTTAGCAATAGGAGCAAGCTCTCTCTGCAAAGAAGAGCTTTGGAGCAGGTGAGGCTGCACTGGGGAAGGCATCTGAAGCAAGAAGCGCCGATGAAAGGCTCTTCTGGGGGCTTTTTGAAGCCGGCAAAAGTGCTTTGCCTGTGCCGGGGGGCTGGCAGCTTGTGGGCGGGCTGCCGATCTAGCTTGGGCGCAGCCGACACTGCCCATCCTGGAGCAGGCTAGCGGGCCGTAAGTAGCCTCAGGGAGGGCAGCAGCTAGCTGCCACCCACAGAGCACGCAGGGTGAGCAACCGGTGCTGGTGTGTGCGCCTTGCTGGCTGCAGCCTGTCCGGCAGGGCGTTGAGCCGCTGGCGATACACAGATGCCTGGCTATGAGACTGGTGCTGCAGGCAGGGCCCTGGGTTCTTTGCTAGCGGCTGGTCTTGTAAGAAGGACTCCAGACCTGAGCGTAATGCATGGGAAAGGTTTATCTCACAGTGGCAAAAGGGTTCTGGGAGAGGAATTAGCAGGGCTCATTCCGAGAGCTTTACAGTAGATTTGAAGGGGGATGGGGTTGTAGCTGGACTTGCACTGGTGGGGCAGCGCTCAAGTACTGATGAAGGCCGGGTGGCCTCCCACCCCCCTAGGGTGAAATGGGCGTGCTCAGCTTGCTCCCTGAAATGCCTGTACACCAATGCGCTCAGCGTGGGGAGTAAGCAGGAGGAGTTAGAAATCCGTGTTCAGGCAGGAGGTGGAGATCTGGGGGCAATTACGGAGACCTGGTGGGACAGATCACATGACCGGGATGCGGACGCGGATGGCTATGTCCTTCTCAGGAAAGACAGGCCAGCAAGGCGAGGCGGTGGCGTTGCTCTTTATGTGAGAGAGCGACTAGAACGTGCAGAGTACTGTCCAGGGGTGGAGGAGGAGCGGGTTGAGAGTTTGTGGGATGGAACTAAGGGGCAGGCTGGCACGCGTGGCGCTGTTGTGGGTGTCTGTTACAGGCCCCTGGATCTGAACTAGGAAGCCGACGAGGCCTTCTACAGGCAGCTGATAGCAGCCTCGCAGTGACTGGCCCTGGTTATTGTGGGCGATTTTGACTACTCTGATATTTGCCGGAAGGTCTACTCAGCCAGTCATCCACAAGCTATCCTAGAAGACCCTCCAGTTCTCCTTTTATACAGCAATAGTGCAAGCATAGTCTGTCGTGATGAACGACTCTTCTCTGGTCTGCCCTGTTGCAGGTGCCATATGTGCTCATGTCCAAAAATCTGCATTCTGAATGTGTGATCCATTGCTAGATCTGCCAGGAAGCCTTCCTGCATCTCTGTGCCTTGATGCCTCCTCTCTGTGAAGGAGTACCTTTATGTGAATGGGGTCTATGATGCTTCATCCTGGCTTGTACTTTGATGTTTCTGTAACGGCTTGTGACAGAATCACCTTTTACCTTTGCATTATATAGTGGGGTATGGCTGTAATGTTGAATCTGGAAAAGGCCAGGCATGTCATTCATTAGCTAGCAAAATGTCAAGTGAGTTTAAGAAAAATCGATGGTACAACGAGAAGGTGCACAAGGGCAGGATGCATAGGGATTTAATCTGGAGTTGTCTTCCATCCTGGCTTCTCATTTGTCTGTGCAGGGACTGGTGACAGGAGCTCCACTTCTCCCATGATTGAACCAAGCCCAACGAGGTGTCTCTGCATCCCTGAGCTTCTGCAGTGCCTGGCAGTAAGTACAGTGAATAGGCTCATGCAGTTCTTTCTCTATCACCATTAAAGACTGGTTCCTGACGTGATGTGAGGTAGAAGGTCTTTGAGATAGGTCATCTGCCCCCACGCCTGGAGCTGCTGTGCTCCTGTGTGAAGCAAGGGGGACAGCTTCAGTTGTTCTCTGTTTTTCAGCCTAAAGAAAATTACAGCACTGTAGAAATCATTGCAATCACTGCAATCGTGATATCTATCCTCTTACACTAATTCTGAATATTTTGTTCTGTATGTCTTTGTCATTGCTGCAAGTCTCTGTCTTCTAGGCCAGGACTATTCCTTGTGAAACTACTTTATTTCTGTAGTGCTGACTTTCTTTCTCCCTGTAGGAGATGACAAAGTGCAATCTGCCCAGTGTTTGTCAAAGGATCAAACAGCTGTGCCCAAGCTTTTGAAGTTTCTTACAATATTTTCTAGCTTATTCTCCACTTAACATTGCATGTACACAGACCAAGCATCAACATACTGATGGACATTTGAGGAGGGTTCCTTCAGCTGGGAAAACTAAGTCACAGTAATGATGGCATCCAACAGGACATTGGTCCCGCTGAGTCGGAGGAGGCAGGGCAGGGGGGAAGCATGTTGGGTACTGCTCTGCAGATTCCATGTCTGGCCCCAGCCCTGGAGGAGGTTTGGTGGGGACTGATGGGATGGAGAGAGTGGGAGGAGAGGGAGTGAGAAGCAGATTAGATAGCGATGTTATGCTCAGTGATGCTTTTCTGTGGTGCTTGGCTTCTGAGAGATCACTTCCCAAGGGAGCCAGATGCCTAAGCAATGCTCTAGATTTTACTGCTCTCTTAGTTGTTCCTCTGCAAGGACATGAGGAAGCAACACTCTACTACAGTGTACAAGCACAGAGTGAACATCTTCAAACCATGGCCAAACAGACTTGAATGCAGGAAGCCCAGCAAACCCAGGAATTCTGTATTGAACAGCTTGATCCAGAACCTGATTAAAGAAAATTTACTCACATTCTGTGTTGCATCTACAGAAGAGAGAAAAGTAAGTCCGCTCTTCCTGTAGTGCTTTGTGCCGTGAGTATACGCAGTGACAACTGACTGCATCTGGCTCCTCTGAGACCTGCTAGGAAAACTGTTGATGTTTGTTCATCCTCATTGTATGAAGAACTGCTTTATGTTCATTCAGCTCAGCTAACCCCAGTCCTTGGAGCAGGATAGAGTTCTCCTGTGCTGCTGGCTGCCATGGTGATCAGGAATTCCAGGCAGTAGTAGTACCCCACTTTTGTGGGTCGCTTTGGAAAGCCACTGAATAATTTCATGTGCCCAGTCTTAAGTGCATATGCTGATTAGCAGTAACAATGTGGAATTTGTCAGCCAGAGATGTCAAAATGCTTGTCAAAGGAGACTGTGCAACCTCCACTTGATGTTGTGCCCTGTTCAAGCATTCTTACTTTCAGGGATGTGGTGCCTCTGAAATGTGGTTCAGGCATGTCACCAATGCAAGGTCACGCTGTGCTTGGTTTGTTAGAGTCAGAATTAAATGAATTCTTCATGCTGTACAGTAAAATAAGTCACAGCCTTTAAAACTGGATTTGGAATATGTAAGTGAAGGGATAATTAATTTCTTTTTATCAAGAGGTCAGCTTGCAGCACTGGGTTTTTTTTGTTTGTTTTTTTTTTTTTTCTTTAATTAAGCAGAAACCACACTGTGCCTTGGTATTAACGTGCAAATAAATAATAGTACTGTCGGGCTGTGATATTTTTAGAAATTTTTTTTCTGGGCATCTGTGTGAAGCCCTAAGCCTGAGACATAGAAAATGCCACTGCTGCTGCTTCAGACTGCCTCCCAGGGAGACCTCTGTTTACCCTCATTTCACTCTCAGTGCGAGTGTGGCTGACGCAGAGCTCAGCAGTGGAGGACTACAGCAGCAGGCTGTTTTCCTCATTAAGTTGTCCTACGTATGCTAAGCACAACTCACAGCTCTCAAAGAAATGAAACGCTCCTTAGTGAAAGGGAAGACTCCTTGTAGAGCTGCTGCCCTGTTGTTTCAGGATCAGCCCCACAATGTGGGGTCTCCTGCAAGGCTTTGGTCCTGCTTGTGTTTCAGCATGAGAGCGCTGAGAGAGCTGGACGTGTGGAAGGAGTGAGCTGTAAGCATGGAGGTGACACTCCTTGGAATTGTGCAGACTTTTGCTTCAGTTCTGAATAACAGTGACTTTTCAGAGGGCTTTACTTCCATTTTTGGTGTTGAGTTGTTGAAAATACATGTTTAAATTGTGACAGGAAGAAATCAAGCCAGCACACTGAAATTTTAGCTTATTTAAATGAGTGAACTCAACGAGTGCCATCATCAGAGCTTGGGGAAAGGCTTGTAATTGTAATTGTATGGAAGGTGTATGCAAACAAATTCTCAGCAGCGCTAAGTACAATTATAGCTGGCAGAGATGAGCTCATCTTCAAGGTCTGGGAACTGCTTACTGTCACAGGGACCAGCAAGGCCCTCCTGTTGGCCAAGGAAGCTCAAGTTAGGCTTTTAAGCAAGCCAAACAAATCCCTGGGCCTGATGGGATGCACCCACAAGTGCCCGGGAGCTGGCAGCAGTCAGTGTAAGGATACCTGATTATCTTTTGATGGTCACAGCAAAGAGTCCTGAGGGTTGGAAGAAAGCAAGCATCATCTGCACTGCACCTTCAAAAAGGGCAAGACAAAGAAAGATGCAGGCAACTCTATATCTGTCAGCCTCACCTTGATCCTGGGGATGGTGCTGGAGCACACTGTGCTGGAAGTGGTTTCGGAACGTATTAAAGACAACATGATTTGGAATTGTCAGCATGGATTTATGAAGGGGAAATCATGTGTAACCAACTTGATAGACTTCCACAACAGAATGATTTGCTCAGTGGGCAAGGGGAGAGCAATGAATGATTTTATCTTGACTTCAGCAAGGCTTTCACTCTATCTCCTCTAGCAGCCTCATGGACAAACTGATGAATTACAGCTCCTACTGCAGTTGCCACTTCATTTGTCTGTGAGCCTTTACCAGAGTGATTCGTTGCTTATCTGAGGGGAAAAAAAAAAGCAAACCAAAAAGATCTGGCTTTCTGCCCTGAACTGGATGTTCTTACTTTATGTGATCAAGGTCTCAGAATCATCCTTTTGCTTTGTAAAGTCGCCACTTGCAGTGTACATTACAAACAACCCGTGCTTGTTTTTTCTGTGGAAATAGCAGAGGGTTTTGTTACCCATTCTGTGCTGTACAAACAAGAGTAGTTGGGCTTTAGAAAATTGTACACATAAATTGCTACACTCAGAGCTGCTACTTCACAGTCCCAGACAGCTGCAACTTCACACCCCAGCAAGTGGCTCCAGTTGTAAAGGTATGTCCACACTGATTGCAGCAGTGTCTGAAAGTCCGGCTTCCAACATGGAAATGTGGCAGCTTTCCTTCTGCAGCAGAGAAAGCAGGGAGAACCTGCCTGCTGGTTGAGTATTTCTGTCTCTCAGCAGCATTAGCATCAGATCCTAAGCACACCTTGAAGCTTCAGACCAGCTTCAAACACCAAAAAACAGAAAATGGAACCTGATGCAGGAGATCAGATTTTTAGGTGTTCTCATGGTTAGCCCAAATGTTGGCCTAAGGTCCCCATCCCCCAGTATTGGTCAGTTATCAGCATCCACGGTGTTTACTCTATTACTGTCAGAAAATCACAGAATCATAGAATGGTTTGGGTTGGAAGGGATGTTTAAGATCATGTAGTTCCAACTCCCTGCTACAGGTAGGGATGCCTCCCTCTAGACAAGGTTGCTCACAGCCCCATCCAGCCTGGCCTTGAATGCTTCCAGGATAAGGGCACTCACAACTTTGCTGGGCAACCTGCTCCAGTCTCACCACCCTCACAGTAAAGAATTCCTTCCTAGTATCTAGTCTAAATCTACCGTCTTCCAGTTTAAAACTTTCCCATTGAGCCTCTTGAAATGCCATTCCAGTGTGAAATAACAGCAGCTTCCCTCTGCTCCTGGCAATTAAAAAAGCTCTCCACTGAAATGGCTCATTTCTCTTTGGCAGAGGAAGTACTTCTGCTTCAGAGTACAGAGTTGCTGGAACATGTTTAATTCCCAAAGGAGGTATTTTAAGGTCCAAATCTCTCTGTTTATGCAGGCCAGGATCAGCCCTCTGGAGGTCATGGCAAAGTTCAGTGAATGACTCTTTTTTCTCTTTTCTCTTTTCTTTTCTTTTCTTTTCTTTTCTTTTCTTTTCTTTTCTTTTCTTTCCTTTTCTTTCCTTTTCTTTCCTTTTCTTTCCTTTTCTTTCCTTTTCTTTCCTTTTCTTTTCTTTTTTTTAAGTCAAAGGATGAGTTCTGTGCTTATTCTTACTTCCTTATTACATTGTGAAGCTGAGCTGCACGCCCCGAGTTTGAGGCTGCTTGGGAAGCAAAGCTGCTCTTGCAGCCATTGGGGCAGTTCATGTGCTGACCTTCAGAGCACTGCACAGCATGGTGAGCTCTGCACGCCTGCACATTTTGGGCTAGGTCGGTGTGTGCAGCCCCCAGGCAGTCACAGATCCAGCTCTGAAGCTGTCACTGGGCAGCATCAGGGCACAGCCGCTCAGTGGCTCATTACGGTGGTAATTAATTTTTATGCCTATGAGAGGGGAGGGCTGTTAGAAACAGATTGATCATAATTGGCTTTTAATTAACAATTTCAAGCCCTAATTCAAACTAAAAATATCCCATTACTTATCTTCACAATTTCATGGGCGCTAGCGCAGGGGAGATAGCGTAACCAATGATCTGGTTGTGGCAGGCCTGTGTAACGAAGCATATTGAGGGCCAGCCACACCACCAGGCAGCACTGCTCTCTGCAGGGGAGCTGCAGCCTTCCTTTTCCATTCCCAAGACAATGAGTGAGGTGGGCAAAAGGATATTGCGAGGGGCTGAGGTTTGGTGATGGCCCAGCTCCAGCTGCAACACTGGGGGATGAGCAGTCCCTGTGCCCACCACAGTCACCTCCTGCAGGCAGCCCTTTTTCTGGGGCTTCCCGCCTGCCCCCAGCCCCAAAGCCCCACAGACAGCACCTGATCACTGAGGTTAGAAAGGTAACAACAAATAGCATAACACCTGAGAGTGGCTGCGGTGGCCTGGAAAATAATTCAGTGAATGAGTGAAAGTGGATATGATTATAGAGAGTGCGATGAGTCCTTGCTCCAATTATTGCATCAGCTTCAAAATCTCAGCCAAATTGGTTTCCGTCATGTGCCTTCTCAGCACAGGCGTCATAAAAAGAAAACGACAATTAATTTGGCATAAGAGAATCTATAGTGCCGGCTGAGGGAAAAACTGCTTTAGACTGTAGAAATCCAGTGACTGAAGTTATGATTTTCTATTGACAACAAATAAAGAAGAAAAATATCTCGCAGCCTCATCTCAGCACAGGAGGTGGCAGTGGCAGGAGTCTGGGGCCTGGAACCTATGTGCTGTGCTTTCCTTACCTTCATTTCTTCACTTTCCAAAATACTTCAAACTATTTTTCTGCCCTGCCTCAGTGTGACAGACTGGGGGACAGCGAGGAGGCGAATCTGGCTTCATAGCTGCCTCCATACACACCAACCTCGGCGGAACAAGGCTTATACTTCTTGAGACCGAAGCAATTTGCTGCCATGCTTGTGTCCCAGCCAGACAAAGCCCTGAAAAGAAGGCCAGGCTCTGCCAGAAGGGGCTCTGTGGGGTGGTGGTGTCAGCTCTGCAGCTGGGCAGGTTCCCCTCATCACACCACCAACAGCTGCAGGGCTGAGCCAACTTTCCAGACTGGTGCTCAGGGTCACCATGACACTCAGCATGAGTGTGGTCAGGAAAGATATGGGGACATCTGGTGGTCAGGAGCTGCTTGTGGTCTCAGCTGTTAATGTGACAGAGACAAGCATCTATGATACCAAGTTACAATCACAGAATCACCAAGGTTGGAAAAGACCTCCAAGATCATCCAGTCCAACCATTTACCCTACCACCGATATTTCCCCACTAAACCAACATCTAAATGTTTCTTGAGCACCTCCATGAATGGGGACTCCAACACCCTGTGGGCAGCCCATTCCAGCGCTTGACCAGTCTCAGAGAAGTACTTGCCCAACTTGAATGTCCCCTGGTGCAACTGCAGGCCATTCCCTCTAGTACTGTCACTAAGCTCGACTCAGTTCTCCAAGGGAAACTCCAGCCAGAAAATCCTCTTACCACAACTTCAGCATTACAGTTCACTCCAGTCCAGAATTTGACAATGGTTCCTTTTCTCCTTCCTCCAGGCAAATCCTTTCACAGGTACATAAAACAGTGAATCAGTTTTCTGGTCTATTAATACACATGGACTGCATTCTTCAGGGTAGCTGCCAAGCTGTCCATGAAAGAGCCCAGTAGCATTAACTGAACCTATCGGGTTCCCCACGAGCCATGCAATGCCACGGCTTGAAGTGAGGCTTCAGCTCCATGCAGTTAGGACCAGTAACATCAAGGACTGATAAAAGCAGCAGCAGCCCCCAAAGGGGGGGTAACTCACTGAAAGGAAAATAAATATGCATGAGCTATGTAATATTAATGTATATTCATGTAATTAATATTATAGTTTTTCATTATATGCTTTCCCTCGCCACTTGGAAATTCTCCAAGAACACGGAACCCATTCATTTATAAAACAAACGACCCAGCATCATTAGCAACTCCAATGGAGTTGTTAAATTTACATACAACAGGCAATCTACTGCAGATTTTGCTGCAGCAAATTTGTCCTCATTCAAGATGCTGTAGTGTTACCTGCAGTGTTCTTGTTTGATGTTTTATTTCTAACCACATTCGGACTTGTATTTTGTTTGTGGTGCAAAGGCAAGAGAACATTTTCTACCACTACTATTGTTAGCAGTGCTTTCATCATGATACTCTGAAATCTAAACCTGACTTTGAACAGTTCGCAAAAGGTCACCCTCAGAAATCTTATGGAAAGTTGGCACCTGTGCAGCCCTTTATATACATTTCTACAGGGCACAGGGTGTTTTAATTGAATTAAAAGCATGTCATTCAACGTTCAGTCACAAGGTTTGAAAAAGCAACTGATCCGTACTATATATAATGCATTAGCTTATCAAAATGAATTTCCCATCATCTTCAAAAAGGCGAGGAAAGAGATCCTTGACCTCTATGCTCTGCACAGTGAAGAAAGCCAGGGGCCGAGGAAGGGCACTTGTCAAGAGACACCATTCAACACTTGATGCTCCAGCTGGGCCCTAAGATTTCTTATGGGAAGCAGCCTGAAAATAAATCATTTCCAGGTAAGCACACTTACTCAGCATTTGGGAAGACTCCTCTTCAGATTTTTCAAACTGTAACTTTTCACTTTCCTCAGACGGTGCTAATTTGACAGTGAAAAGAAGTCAACACTGCTTGGTTTCGTTGGTCTATGACAACCTGCCGCGTTTCATGAAGAAAGGATTTCTGTTTGCCATAACTGCTCTCCAGTATGACCAGCCATCCATTAGTGCTGAAAGATTCATAGTTGAAAAATTATAATTAAAACCATGTGCCCTTTCTCCTTGGTACCAGATGCACTGCTGCTTTGCTTCAGCATCCCACTCTTTTATTTTCTGTCCTGCTTGACTGGTGCTGGGGCAACCACTTGTTGATGACTCCTCCAGCAGCTCTGAACCTAATGATTGTAACAGCTCTCCCTGCCAGTTCATACCAACACAGTCTTTTTTAAAGTTCTATCTATAATCTCCCTCACGAGCAAGGAAAAACAGCAGCATTCTCTGAGAAGAGGAGCAGGGACATTACAAGCAACGATGCTTTAAAATCACTGCATTGCACTGACGTCATAGTTTTGCTACCAATGTCCCGATTTCAGAACAAGAAATGACGCCAGGAAAAAATCAGCAAAGAAGAAATCAGTTTTGTAACAAAATTTATTTTTGCTCTGTGGATACAAATCCCAAACATCAACAAACAAATTCCAGTGAAAAAATACCAGTCATTAACAATGAAAACTTTTATTATTATTTAATAAATAGAACTTTGGCATTCAAAATTCTAGCTGTAAACCCTACTTTAAAAAAATTACAAAATGAGGCAAGAACAACAAGCCTAAAGCTGAGCCAGCCAGTGGCTCCTTTACTTTTTACAACGAACACATTTTGATTAAGTCATGACAACTCTATTTACATATGAGGTATTCTGAGCGGTTCAAAAATTGAACCCAATTTACACAACTACCAGTCTTTGGGGACTGATCCAGTACATATGTCAGCTGTGCTTTTAAAAGATAGCTCCAGACACTCCTCCCCACTGAACTAATGATATACTGCAATTAATACACACAAAAGAATCACATTATGCTTTGAGTTTCCTGCTCACACTTCATATTCAAGAAAGCTGCATACTACAAGCAGGCTAACATTCCGAGCGCACACCTAGTACCTGTTGTGAGTACTTATGTTTCTAGATATTATGCAGAGTTCTTACTACAAAAGCCCAACAACAAAATATTGGCAGGTAAGAGGAAAACAAGGTGCAGTCATCGGCATTCTAACAACTTATCTAAAGTTCAAAGGGAATTTCTACTTAATTTCAGGCATAAAAAGGCACAAAGGTATGCAGCTGTGGAATTAATATTGCTAATGAGCTACTGGAATAAATCATCCCTTTCAGAAATAACCACTGACTGGTTTGCAGCCTACAAAAGTGGATTAACTCAAGTCTTCTCCTCTCTCCTGACAGAACTCGTTACATCAGTGGGAAGAGCCCAATGACATCTGCGTCTCTTCCTACGTAGTAACATCAGTGAGAGGAACAAGTTCTAGGGAAGGGGGTCGTAGAGGAAGGATTTTCTTTCTTTCTTTCCTTGTGCTCTTACCCTGCCAGAAGAACATCTGCTACAGGAAGCAGGCAGTGAGGGCAAAGGAAGGGAAGAAACATCTTGAAGTGAAAAGGACAAAACTTCGGCTCCTGCCATTACCTCACAGCCACCAGCAGCTTCAAATGTTGAAGTCTGAGTGGGTGGCGGCAGCAATCTTGGCAATTTCACAGGATTATCGCACCCTACACAACACAACTGGGGCTAGGAACCTAAATCATGTCTACACAGTTGAGCTGCGTTACTTCTACATAGCAAACAGACAGCATCATCTATAGCTTGTCCCAAGACTTTCCAAGTCTTTTTCAAAATACATTCTTGAATACAGTAGTTACTGTAAATACCTTCTAAAAGAACTGTACAAATTCCATCTGAAACTATACAAAAAAAATTACTGTACAAATTTGCTGACAAACAGAACGGTACAGTATCCATTCATTAGCAGTTCTTTTTCAGCCCTTGAGATTGTCTAACAGCCACAGCAAAAAGTTGTCATGACTAAATCCAAGCAATTCCAATGTTAACATTCATTAATCAACTGTGTATTAAATATGCCGAATGAGATCACACACACTACATTTTAACCAATTAATCAGTCATGCATATCTTAGACAAAGCTTATTCCATTTAGAGGCATCTGTAAAGTGATGCATATATAGTAACTGCTACTACTACAACAGGCCCAATTTCAAGAAACCAAAGCAAAATACAGTAATCAGTGTAGATATTCAGTTGGTAGCCTGCATCTTTGGCTCAAACATCCACCATTTACAGCCCTATTTTAACCTGACTGAGGCAGGTAAACTCAATTGATTATATATATTTAAAACAAAACAAACAACAACAACAAACCAACAACCAAGTGCTTTAAAGTCAACATAAATATCACGGGTTCCCTAAAAAAATATTAAAACGCAAGATTACAGCATTGCAATCAAGTTATTACAAATACAATGGGACCTCCTTCCTGAGGGACTTTCAACTAATACTTACAGAGCATCACAGCTCCTGAAGTGCTTTGCAAATGTTAAATTACGGATCTCAACTCTGCAGTACATTCAACAGGTGAGACAGTGGAGCCACACCAGTCAAGTGACAACACAACAGGACAAAGGGACTCAAAAAAATCTCCTGTTTCTACCTAACTCTCTATTAAATGCTTTATTTCCACAAAATTTAGAAAGATGTGTTGCTCGGTATTTTGTATAGGTACAACATTTCCATGTGAGGAAGTAACAGTGTGCTGTGTTGGTGTTCACTTTCTCCCTAATATTTCTAGTTAGTTATCTGAAAACCTGTTGCTGAATTTCTGATACCAGACAGAAGCCATAGACTGGGGACTGTTCCTTCACTGCAGGGCCAAAACCACTGCACTATACCAAAGGAACCAGCCGTGGCCCTCATCAAAAAAGCCAGTGCCTTTACGTCAAGAGACACAGGAAAATTAGTGCAAAGATCCTTGTTTTCAGTTTTGCACTAGAATAACAGGATACTTTCAAAACTATAGAAAGAACAGTATTCAACAACTTAAAATAGAATGGCCTTTTTTTCCTTTTTTTTTCCAACCTTTTGGAGCTGAGACACCACGCAATTTCACTTGAGATTTAACCCAGATGTTTTAGTGCCCACAGAAGCTGGGCCAGTCGGATTAATCTCTATCTGAAAATACTGTGCAGCAACAACATACACTGTAACACCATTTTTCACAGATTAGTCCATGTGTAGGTTCATCATAGAGAAAACTGTCAAATAAATTAGTCATTATAGCAAAAAAAACCCAAAACAAAACAACAAAAAGAACCCAACACTAAATTATAAACACATTAACTAAGTAACAATGACCAGAAAGCAAAACACCAAGTTACAATTCGTAAATTCAGCCTACATTGCTATAACCATTTTTTTTTCTATTAAAATAGATATCATCAGAAAACTGTTGCTATAAAACTGTTACCCTAGAACTTACACAATTCTAACCTCTATGCTAAGTGATTTCTGCTGTTATCCATGATACAGGTCATCAGATTGACTTGCACCTTAGCCACTTGAAACCTTAATATCACACGTGTGACCGAAGGTCATATATTTTCTTGATAATGTGATTTTAGAGTGGTTTTGCTCATTACAAGTTCTTGTTACTTTCAGTTAAATACCATTTTACACCACACACAACTGTTCACATAACTTTCAGTACTGTTCCAGGGAAGTGTTAATATTTTATCTGCCCCACAGGAGTGGAGTAGCACTGCCAAGTGACACTCATGGAATAAACTATGGAATATGATCTCTCTCTTTTTTTTTTTTTTTTTTTTTTTTTAAGGTAACCTCTTCCTGCAAGAAAGGAGAGATCAAGAATTACCAAACAATGTGGAAAATTCTGCAGACCTTGGATAACCGAGAATTTAATACTGATAAGCGGAGACATTCTGTTTTGAGCCCTGACTTTGCCAAATACCTAACGCTCATTTTGTAGCTGCAGTAAAGAATGGTTGAGGTTGTTTACAACCTCATCAGAGGTCTCCAGGGATACAGATACAGAGAAACCATGTTTTAAAATGGAGATGACATAAATAAAAAGTATTATGGTATGAACATTAAATACAGTCTATTCTTTTTGGACAGCCACGTACTACACTGCAGTTTCACACCTCCCAGTTTCTCTGGGCTCGTCACAGACTTGATGTTACTGAAATTCCTCAAAGCAATGCGATAACGCTTAAATTTTATGGGCTTCATGTGCATAAAGGAATTGAAAGTTGATTTTCTTCCATTCTTCAGCAAACAAACTAGACATTCATTACTAAAAGCAAGATATTTCTTGTAGCAAATTCTTCAGGCAACCTGAAGAGCATTTACTGTTCGTAGCATTCTAAGACTGTTCCAACTGCAGTTCCTACAGCTAAGGTTTCAGAAGCCCCCATCTTCACCACATACAGCCAAAGGTCATTTGACTCTCCGCACTGATTTCGGAACGCAGGTAACGCCACACAAACCCTTGAAGGAGGAAAGGACTGAAAGTAGTAGCAGCACGGCTGTTCCAAAGCTCCGATTCCAGAAACTAGTTGAAGCAATAAAAGGAGCCCCAAGGAAGGAAACGGAGAATCCAACCAAAACATTCTTCACAGCTTGTTCCTACATTCAGTAGTTTGGAGAAAATAAAGATTTCTTGAAGTTTGTACCACTCTGTCCAAACCATGACTCTCCCTTCCCCACCCGGTTCCCAAGATTACATATGATGATCCTCACAGAGAGGCATGTGCAGTGGTATTTGCTATCTTCTAATATGGCTCCTTAATAGAAATGCAAAGACCTGTGACACAGCAGCATTTAATAAGTCATTTGCTACTGGATGAAAAGTTGTCATTGAGTGATGCAATTGTCCCCCATGTCCTGAGCATAACGGTCTGACATTATCGTCCTTAATTCATCAATATCCTTTCGTAACTGACAAACGTCCGAGAGCTTCTTCGAGAGAGTCTCTGTGCTGTGATAATTTTCATTCTCCTCAGCTGAACAGTTCAGTGCTACAAAAAAACAAAAGCCAAGGTTAAAGCTCTAACAGCTGTGCTCTGAATACCTAAACCAGTCAGCCTCTCTTGAAATAAAGGGAAAGTCACTTTAACTCAAGAGAAACCATGTTCCAGTGTGATGAAATGCCAACAAAACATTGTACCACATGAACTTAAAGTCAGTTGAGAACCCATCCCTGCTCTACTGAAGGACATGCTTTTCTTTCTGCACCTATGTTCGGTAATGACTAATCACTTTCAACAGCAGTGAAAAAGTTGGGTAGGATAACAATTTTTTAAGCTTCTAGCTACTCAGTAAAGAAGCATAGGAAGGCCTGGGAACTGACAGTATTACAGATACGTTGCACTATTCATCCTGCTGGCTGACTATGATCTCATGGACTTTGAGAACTGGTATACGTGCACTCACAACATTTCAGAGGTTTCCAGTGCAGGTGAATCTACGTGATGCCTATAGAACACTGCATTTAACCTTCCTACTTTGCTGAAGGTCTACCTTAGAGTTCAGCAAATGGTCTATCTGAGTAATTCTAATTAACATTTAGAAAGCAATAGGATACGATACATTCAAGTGGAAAAAAAAAGTTGATTAAGCTTGTTAAAAGCAAAAACCTAACAAAAACTACACTCAAGCTCTATGTGGCTGGCATCAGGATCTATTTTCCATCTCCTGGTTTACAGCATAGGAAGTGGAGAAGGATATGGAATTAACGTTATCAAAGCTGGAGCTGCCAGGCACTCAGGCTTATACACACAGACACCTACCGTCCCCTTGAAATCAGACATACATGTTCAAACAGCACTTACATTTCCACCACTTGATCCCAAAGGCTTTAAGAAATGGCCTGCTTATGCCTCACCTTCCTTGTTATTTTAGAGTGCAAAACATGTTTGACAGAAAAAGTCCATTAACCCTTAGGGCTGACTGCTGTGTGTATCACAAGGGAGACACATGGATACATGCCTTTCCTTTTTAACAGCATGAATATATCCAGGATTGAGTCTGTACGAACACCTAGACATCTCCTCATGACCTGACAAAGACCTGTGTAGCTTTAGGCAGTTAGCAGCCTAGGTGTGCTAAAAGCTCAGCGCTTTCAGAGAGCTCCAGGAGTATACAGTGTGCACAACTGCTCTAGTTGCATAGTCGGGGAAGACTGTCCTCTCCACCTGGTAAGAGAGAGCCACTTAACTAAACTGCTATTATTCTGTGTCCAAAACACTAGTAAGCACTGGAATGACAAGATCACTTACATCTGATTCCCAGCAGTAAGGAAAGGTTAGGCTCCTTGCCCTGAGCTCTCTGGGTAAGAATACTGCACAAAGCTTTCAAGTCAAACAAGCAATGGGACATTTCCTTGAACAACTGGTCTGCTACAGGCATTTTTTCAGACACTGGTTGCCGGGACTGTTCCACCTGCCGTATCTGCTCCTTCAGAGAAGCATTTTCTTCTGTCAGTCTTTGGTTCTTTAGGAGAAATAAAGAGGAAAAAAGGTCAAGTTAGTCGGCAGTGTGTAGCATCACAGAAAACTTCCTGTATCAAATCACAAGCAATACTAACTAAAAATAGTTACTTCCATACATAAAAGCTGGGCCCCTCCAAAGAACAGCAGATAGACAGCTTTGACACAGCTCTTAGTGGCCTTCACCCTTAAAACTTTCTCTTCTTCAGGTAGGGATGGTATCTATTATATTTCTGCACAGCATCTATCACAATGAAGTATGTATTAAGTTCATAAGCCCTACCACAAGTGACTAATCACTTAATGAGGTTCTTCCTAGGTGGCACGGTCATGGATCGGGTTTTTGGAGTTTTTACTTACTTCAGAGAGAGTTTTATTTAACTGTTCTATATTTCTTTCTTTTTCTTCAAGCTCATTTGTCATCTTCAGAACTGTTCTCTTTTCTTGCAGAAGCTTCTCTTGCATAGACTAAATTGAAAGAAAGCACAGGTAACCATTTCAAATTTTCATACTGCAGGTTAGCACTGACAAAAAACATATCCTCGATAAAATTCCTAAGTTTCTTATTCACTGCTTTTGAATGACACCTGAATTTCTACCAAGTTCCACTTCATAGTGTTCAACTGGACTCCAAGAGCTCTATGGACACTAGCTTAGCTGCACCAAACATCTGTGAAACTTTACATTACTAGCATCTGTTTTTAAACCAAAAGACCACGTATGCCAAATGTTACTCTAACAAGGGATGTATGGAAGGCTAAAACATTCACACAATCTTGTTTATTCTATCCAAATTATTTCACTTGAAAAACGCATATTAATGACAAGTAAACTTAATTTATGTAATTTCAGAGTTATAGCTGAACATTTTTTTGCCTCTCTTTTCCATGAAGACTGTGGCAGGGGTTCCTACAACCTTTCACAACATAGTATCTACCTCATGGATTTGTTATACACCAGAGAAGAAAGCCTCTGGTAGTTGACATGGAGTACCATCCTCTTTAAAACCATTCACACAAGATAAATCAGAATAGTGTACTACAATTTTACTGTCCTAAAATAACAACTGTAGGCAAAAAAAAAAAAAAAACCACCCATAGCTTATTTGTAGTTTATAGTGTCATTTTTTTTAACAAATGCAATAATTACAATCACCATTAATAAAAGCTTCTCAGATGCTGCTGTACTTAAGAACTAGAACTTTCCGGGTTTGACTTCCAGGTCAGTCGTAAGCAGCAATAAACAAACAACTCCTGCAACATGGAAAGAGCTGCTGTCAACTCTATAAGATTTTCTTTATTTATTTTAATGAATTCAGCACGGCCACAGCTACCTTAGCTGTCAAATGCAAACCTTCACTCTACTATTTGTTTCAAAGTCATCCGGTAAAATTCAGAAAGGGGAAGATTTAAATCATCTTATCTGAGTACTAATAACAATGCAATAGCAAGCATGCCCAACCCACATCTATTTGGCTGCACATGGCCCAGCACAGCCCACACTGTGGCCCACTCACTGCCCCACACCATCATGGCAGCCATTCTTCCCACCAAGCAGCCTGGCTCGGAACCAGGCATGTACCCATCACTCAGCAAGAGCCAAATATTGGTGTGCTATTACCATCATCTCAGCTGAAACCAGGACAAGGAGAGGTGCAGTGCAGTGCTAACTTTACCTCTTCCACTCATCACACACTCAGTCAAACTGAAACCCACACGTACTACATTACATGCGCTTGTGCCACTTAGCGAGTTAAACACAGTGATCACTGACAATAATATTTCCAGCTACTTAATGTAGTCTCAAAAGAAAAGAGAATCCAAGGAATGAAAAGCTGTAGATGAAAGAAGAGCGCTCAATGAAAAATGGAGAGATTAGCATTTTTTGTCGCGGCAAATAGTATGGCACTACCCTTAATTCGTAAGGAAATTGTGTCAGTTTTCAAAGATTGTCTTTGAAAAAGACATTATATGCAGAAACATGCTGTCAAATTCGATGAATATCAAGGAATGCTTTTTAAAGACAAAATAGCAGAACTGAAAAAAAGTCTGTCACCTTAACAAATCCTAAAAAAAGCTACAACTCAAACAGGCTCTGTTATAAAAGCTAGTTATGTGGTACCAAATCTGATTGCAGTGAAATCAAAACCATTTACTGATGGTGAGTTTATTATGCAATCCATGGAAAGTGTGGCAGATGCAATTTCTCCCAATAAAAACAGATTTTTCTAAAATCAGTTTGTCCTCACCAGACTGTAGCCAGGCAAACTGAAGAAACAGGAAAACCCAGCAAAAGAAATTTGGACAGTAAAGCTGCTAATTTCAAATGTTATTGCTTTGGCATTAAATTAACGTATTGATGCTACAGATACGGCTCAACTTGCCATTTTAATTAGAGTTATTGATAATGAATGTCACTGAAGAAATGGTTTCCTTGGTGCCATTAGAAGACACAACAACAGCTCTTCATTTGTATGAAGCAGCAGAAATTACATTATAGCAATGTTACTGATGGCACTCCGATGATGGGTAGATAAAGAAGGAGGGGACTTAAAAAGTCAACAGAAGATTATGCACTTGCCACCAGCAACTCATATTTGATGAAACATCGCTGCATCTTACATCAAGAAAACTTATGCACCGAAGCTTTAAAAATTGGTAATATTGTGGCAAATCAAAAAGCTGTGAATTTCATGAAGTCCAAGGAATTGAATTATCACCAATTCCAGAAGTTTCATAAACCATGAATGCTGATTATGGGAAAATCATGAAGTTTTCTGAAGTAAGGTTGCTAAGTTGGGGTTAAATGCTAAAAAGATTTTATGATTTCCAAAATGAAATCAAGTCATTTATAGAGTAAAAAGGGAAATTATTGCCAGAACTTGAAGATGAAAAATGGCTCACAGATTTAGCATTTTGCTGGATTTGATCGCTCATTTATATGAGTAAAACATGCTTCTTCAAGGAGGAAATCAGCTTCTCTCTACTATGTTTCAAATCATATCAGCATTTGAAACGGGACTTAAATTATGGCAAACTCAAGGTATGGTAAATAATTTTATGCATTTTGATACAATGACTAAATGCAATCCTGTGAACAGCGAAAAATATGCAGCCGTGCTTTCTGCTTTGATAAAGGAATTTGAGATTAGGTTTCAAGACTGCTGAAAAAAAAATCATTCCTTTCTTCATTTATTTGTGACTCCATTTCAAATCGATATAACGTACATTATCTGTGATTTTTTAAATGGAATGTATAGAGTCGTAATCAGATATTCAACTCAAAAATATAACCACGTCTCTTTACCAGACTTTTGTAAGACCTATCTTTCCAGAGGAAAGTATCCCTCAGTTCACATCACACCTTATTCACATCATCACTTTTTGGCAGTACACACGATTGAGAACAACTCTTTTCAGTGATGAAGTACAGGAAAAGTAAAATTTCACGAGAAATCTCTGATAAACACCTTGAGAACTCACTAAGAATTGAAACTGCTTCCATTGAACCAGACCGATACATTAGTTTCAAAAAAAATCAAGGTCAAATATCCCACTAGTTCATGTTTTTGTTGTTCTTTTTGTTTTAATAAAGACATTAAAATGTTTTGTTACTTACATACATTAAGTATATATATATATGTTATATGCAGCCCAATACAATTCCTCTTCACTCAGTGCACCCCAAGCAAGCCCCAAGCATGCCAAAAGGTTGAATGCTTGTAAGGTATACTGCTTATATATAATCCTGAATTCTTCAGCTTTCACGATGAAAAAAAAATCCTCTTTTGTCATTAATTACTGGCAGATTTGATGCTGTGCTACAACACTGCATGTGAAGCATCTTCCCCATTCCTAGCTCAGCACATTAATATGTAAAACCTGTGTCAATTACCAGATGCAAATCCAATCTCATCATGCTCAAACTACAGCTGGTGCATTGGTGACAACAGTGCGTGCTCTGGCACAGTTTCGAATGTAACCTTCCACAGAGTGGAACCAGAGACCATGATGGGGGGGAGGAGATGGAATGTTTCACAAACCAATGGATCTCATTTATAGAATGACACTGTGTGTGAAGAATGGTTTGTCTTGAATCTCTGTAGTTGAAATTCTAAATATTCATCTTCCAAAACAAAGAACTCTGACATAGGGAATTCTATGTGATAGCTTAAATGAAATGTTACAGAAAAGATCAAAGTCAGTCTTGAGTAAAATACATGTTTTAATTGTTGCAGTATGATGGTGTGCTCGAGAAGGATATACATCATAGAACATCAGAAAATGGGCTACAAAGATGGTGAAGGATGCAGTGAGCAAGGTGCATGAGGGGTGGCTGAGGTCCTTTGGTATGCTCAGCCCAGAGTAGAACCAGCTGAGGGGAAGACCTCATGGCAGCTGCAGCTCTTCATAGGGAGCAGAGGGGTTGTGCTGAGCTCTGCTCTCTGTGACAGTGACAGTGGCCCAAGGGAACAGCATGAGCTGTGTCAGGGCAAGGTCAGGTGGGGGTGAGGAAAAGGTTCTTCACCAGAGGGTGATCAGGCACTGGCACAGACTCCCCAAGGAAGCAGTCACAGCCCCAGGCTGATGCAGTTCAAGAAGCATTTGGGACAGCACTTTTAGACACTGGCCTTCAATTTTGGGTCGTCATGTGTGGAGCCAAGATTTGGACTTGATGGTCCTTGTGGGTCCTTCCAACTTGGGATACTCTACAATTCAATTGTGCTTTGGGAAGAAAGCCAAACTTACTCTTACGTGAGAGATATTCCTAAATGGTATGAAGAATGGAACTTTCAAGGTACTAACACTGTGGACTGTAACACATAGGAAACTACATCTACACGTTGAGGCTGGCCCTACACCACATATATGGCTTACATAACCGAGAAGAAGCCTTTTAACTGACCTGCCAGCTGTAAGAACATTGCTGACAAGGAGGTGGGAAGTAAGTGAGAAGCAAGGCAGGGCCAACAGGAAATGGTGTGCAACTTTGAGAAAGTTTCCTAATAATGACATTCAGCTCAATGCTGCACAAGTAACGAGAAACTTAGTGACACCTTCTTCAAAGCCAGAAAACAATGGTGTTAAAATTTACACATTCAATCTAGATGAAAATACATTTTTTTCATCTAAGTAACAGGAATCACAAGACAGAACCCAGAAATGCTACTTGTTTTTAGAACATTTTCACATGCTTGATGTGCCTCTCAGTTTCACCCACACCATGCCCCTAGCAAGGAAGTGCTGAAATAGCGTGCATCCTATAGATAAGCTGTGGCTAGAAAGCACAGCTTCATGTTACAAAGGAAGGGGAGGAAGAAAAAGGATCATGTTCCATGTCAAAGGAAACACTGTGGGCCAAGAGAGGGCAGGAAATAGCTCTGCTTGATGCTTTTCCTTTGGTTGTGCTTAGAGATGAGTGTAACATGCAGTGGTTTTTGAACAGTCACCTTCATTTATTTTAAAACAGTCTACTGAGAAAAATGGCCATATTGAGTCAGACTGAAGGACTATGTGTATGGTAGCAGTCATGCAGAAGTTGCTTAGAGACAAGGAGAACAATGCAACAAGGTAATGACAGGTACCCAGACTATTTTTCATCTTCTGAATATCTTCACTTTTTAACAGTCTTTACTGCATTTGCTCTTCCATGAGCAAATTCAGGGACACCTCTGAGCCCCAGTTATGACACATGCATTAGTAGTATTATTTACATGTTTCAAGTTTATGTCAGCAACGAGACATTAAAGATTCATTGTGCAGCCTTCCTTAGGGGTGGGTAGGTGGTGGGAGAATGGGTTCAGAAATACTACATTTCCCAGTATATTTTGAGAACTACATCTGACACTGAACTTGCATAACAGTACAAGCTGCTCTAAAATCACCTCATAGGAATGTTCAAAAATAACACGCACAATGGTCAGCTCACCAATTGTGCCACGTAACAGCACTACTAAATGTGGAAATAAGTGTTACTTCTTAGAGGCATACCTAAGATCTATCACTCTATGCTATCCTTACCTTAAAGCTCAGAAAAAGCACATACGCTTACCAGCTTGTTAGATCCCATAGTGCTGTGGCTTCCCAATTCTCATAGTTTCTGAGACTCCTCTATAATTCATCCTTACTTTTCCCTTTAGCTTTCTGAAGTTACAACTTGGTGGCATTATTTCCAGCCTGGCATAGCTTGGTTTCATTATGACTGACAGGGTTTGACAGATGTAGTTCGGGTAACACAGACACCATACAAGTCGATTTCTAATTGTTTTGTACAAAAAATGCTAATTTTGCAATATCTAAAATTAATCATGTAAATAAGGCTTATTTTATTTAAAAAACAAACAATACTCTCAGTTGTCATTTTTGTCCTTTGGAAAACGTGCACATATATGCAGCATGACATCTTGTCAAGATCAACTAGAAGTTTAATCACTCACAGTCAGGAGAAAAAAAATAAAAAGAATAATAAAATCAAGCAAGCAAAACCATATAAGGGAAGAGATCCAAATCACTCCATCACGACTATGAGCAAATAGAGCTAGTACTGCTCGATACACTGTTGTCTGAAGCAGAATATTTTCTTTCAGCTTGAGAAACTGAAAGACATTCTCAAGCATAGCTTGACAGTGTGGCAGAAAACGGGAAATAAAATAAGAATTTCAACTGAAGATGAATTACATCTCTCTGCCAATATGGGATTTCTATTTCTTATAAAAATAATTTTCAATGCTTCCCATGGAACAAATGTGAAAAGCATTGAGGATCAAAGATACAAAGAAACTGCCGTAAGTCTGCAAGTAATTTGAGGGCTAACACCACTTCCAAATCTTATTTTCTGGCCTTACACAAATCATCTCAAAATGGGAAAGGTAAGTGAAAGTCCCACAGAACAGAACACTCCTGTGGTTCACAGTCTGCTACAGCTACTCAGCATTTCCCAGTCCACAGATCCTAAAGTCATTTCAGAATAAGCACACAGAACAGTCATCTGTATAAATGTCTACTGAAATTACCAAGTCTCAAGATAAAGGTGGTGGTGAGAAAAAGATTAGAAAGTTTAGGCAATACAAAAAGCTTTAGGTTGGTTAAAAAATAGCGTGTGTATTTCACCAAAACAATCTAAACTGAATTAGGGAGAGGGACAGAGAATTTGAGGAAGGTTATGGAGTTCATTTGTGACCTTGTTTCTTGAATTATGAAAGTACATCTGCCTGTGCCATAATTTTCATACACGGCAGGCTGCTCTGTGCAAACATAACCATTTGATAGATTTTGTTGTCCTCAAACCAAGGAGAGCTTAGATGTCTGATTTTGCTTTTCAGTTAACAGATGTACTTTATGTTGCAACTCCGTACTGCTTTTTTTTTTTTTTTTAACAGGATTTTAATGTAATTGTAGTTCAATTAAGCAAAAATGTTGCTGTCAACAGACACCAGAACCGGTTGTTTTACTTGCACAGTAGAGAAAGTAAACAATTTCATAGAGGAAGACAACTTACTTTCAACAGATACAAATAAGAAAAACTCTGCTCCAGCATACAAAGCGAAAGTAAGAAAGCACATTTTCCTATCAAGTGCTATGCAAGCAGTTTTGTATCTCTTTGTTACTTGGATTCTATCTCCATAGTGAACTTCTTCCACTTCAGAAGGAGAATTCACATTCAGCTACCATTTTGTTGTTCTCTCCAAAACCTAAAGCACACTGAGCCAAAGTAGAGACACCCCCTTCACCCTCAGGGGTCAAACCTGTAACTTAATTTTTGCTGGAGAGTATGGGAAGAAGAAATCTGGAGACAAATACAATCTGGAAGAAGATCACAGAAACTAGAATTTATTGAATTTGGCTTCACAATACTTAATGAAAACAGATGTTTACTTATTGTTTTTAATGCTCAGCTTCTTCTAGAGCTAGTCATACCTTCTTCCTTATATCCTGTATAATGTTTCCTTTCCTCCATAACAAACACTAGGTCACTAAGTACCTTTCAAGGATCAAGACTTGATGTGTTAATCTGATCCACAGAGCTGCAACTGACTTCTAGTAACCTTCAATGTCTTGAAAAAAAATCCTTGGCTCTATCCTGGGTGTCTATGATGGTTGTCCATCAAGAGAATACTTAAGCGAGCAACGTGTCAGAGACCATTTGAAGAGGAATCCGTTTCAACTCTACTAAATGGTATGGTTTAAAAAGGGCACCCATCTTGCTACGTCACTTTTTGTACTTTGGATTATCATCTGAGTCCCAGCGTTTGATGAGATGCTTCACAAAATGCACTTGAAGTACATAGTTCTGATACAACATCTACTAGATCAGCTGAATAAGAATGCTATATAGCAACAGCTTACCACTTAAGTATCTGAAGAGTGTTAAACCCTACAAACTTCAGTAACAAATACATTATAAGCTTGCAAGAGAACACAGGCCAACTACAGACTGTAAGATTAAATTCTAGTATTTCTGTCTTTACATCCTACTTCATCTTTATGAAGTAAACATAGGCAGAGTAAACAGAATATATTCTTTCTTACCTGCATGTCTAAAATCAGTCCCTCTATCTGTTTTTGTTGATTGTCTATGACCTAGAATATAAAGTTGAGCGATTTAATAGCTTGAAACCTTAAGCTTGTGGCTTTTTTTTTAAACAACTTAGAGGTGTGTGGCCACACATTTTACATGATATCTTTGAAAAAACCAAATTACAAGACAGAGTTTAACTCTCACACGACTGAAATACAATATAATTTCATTGAACAGAAGCAGATACGGAAGAGAAAACTGATTTAGCAATAGATGTAGAATTCACTACTGAGTTAATTGTTTCTAAAGTAAAAAACAAAACAAAATAACAAGCAAAAAGCAAATACAGGATTCAAGGTTAAAAATACCAAATATAGTTTGCAGACTAACCTTACTGGCCTTCTCATTCTTTTCTTTGAGACATTCATTCTCACTCTGAAGCTGCTTTGTGTCCAACATAGGAAGGCGAATACCATCTTCCAGGCATTTTTCTACTTTCTGTTGTAAGCTGCCATTCAATATGAAAAAAAAAAAAAGACTGTACTGAGACAATGCAAAAGAGCTTTATGTTCTGGAAAAAAAAAGAGGAAGTTTCACCATTTTTCAAACATATCTGCAAAATCATAACTAGCAGAATCCAGCCTAATGAATGAGCAAACCAACAGTGGATGAATGATACAGAAATCCTAAGTGACTGAAGTACCTGTGGCACTGACTAGAGTCAACCTATGTAAAAATGGTTTTATGGACCAGACACTGTATATCTCCAGAAAGGCACAGATCCAGCAGTATGGCATAAGGAGAAGACAGAAAAGAGCAAGGAAAACTTTGTGTAGTTCACAGCTGCTCTGTGCTGCTGACCAGCACTGGTCAGAGCAGTCTTTGAGCTTCTCCAAGTTACAGGAGCCTTAAAAATCCAACTCTGTCACAAGGGCACGTGTGACCCAAAGCAGAGTCCAGAATCAGAGGTAACACTGTGTACTGGCAGCCCACCTTCTATACCCTCTTTGTCTGGTTTGCCAGGGAGTCATGAAGCCATTTCTCCCACCTGCTTCCACGCCAAGGCATGACATTCAGGCCTTCTGCAGCTAAAATCAAGCTCCTAGAATCATACAGCTTTTGCCTGTCCACCTTCACTCAGAAAGAACATAGATTTTATTAGTATTAATCTTGCTGTCTAATTTAGAAACCAAGGGTCACTTCGGCTATTTGTAGGCTTTCAGAAAAGACAAAATGATCCGCCTCTAGATTATGAGGGCACAAAGAAAAAAAGGCCTTTCATTGGTAAGGTGGAAACAATGTGTCAACAATTCGGCTGGCAAGATGTCCCCACCAGCTTGCCTTTCATCATGGAAACACTTTCAGACTGCTATGGCATGCATGTTTACGCAAGGGTGGGACACTGAACTGTAGTGACAGCCACATAAAATATGAGGTGTGATTCTCCCTACCTTTTTTGTTTGTTTATTTGTTATTAAACAAGCATTTAAGTATCTCTGCTGATCTAAAGTGTACGATTGTAACAGTATCTCAAAGTTTCATCTGGAGTCTTCTCAGGGCGACCTGCCCTACTGTAGATGGCTTTGTTGCTTTCTTTAAAATACAGTACTACAAGTTCAATGACAGCAGAAAAGCAACAGCTACATTTCTCTGTAAGTATCCCTCAGACTCAGTGAAAAGATAAGAGACAGCTACAGTTTATTTAAATCTTTAACCCTTAACTGATAAACCCCTGATAAAGCTCCAAGGGAGCTTTTCTGCAGTTCATGACAAGATTAGTTACAAAGAAGGAGTGCTGACAGCTTCTATACAGTGCTCCTTTGCTGAACACATTTACTTTACCCTCTGTCTGGCAGCAGCCTGTGATGCCATTGTGGTGCTGTCCTACATCTTCAGAAATGATAACAAGGAATTTCTAGACAGACTTCTCGGTGGTACTCCTTGCAACTTGATACAAACCAACTGTTGTTGGATTTTCTACTGCATTACACAGCCATTCTGCACAGTAATAAACTTATGCCATAAAGTCACTAGGATTGCAATAGAGTGTAAGTGAAAAAAAGACAAAACATTAGACCTTGACATTAGTTGGTAAAGCACATCTACTTCAGGGCTCAGTTCAGGCAGCTGTTCATACCTCTGCACTGTTGTAACCAGCTCTTTTTCTTTTTTCTTCTGACACACCAGTTGCATTTCTCTCTCTCTGCACTGAGATCGAGCCTCTCCAAGTTTCTTCTCCAACTCAGTCATACTTTCTTGAAGTTGCTTGTTCTTCTCCACTAGAATTTGCAGCTAACACAGGTTACATTAGTCAGACACAATGCCACATTAGAAGAGCTCGCAGCAGGCCACAGCTTTGCAGTTACCTTATGTATAGTCTTAGCCCCATCGCAGTTATCTGAGTATGACAATACCTAATAGCTACAGTGTCTCCTAAAACACTGAAACATTTCTCTTCCTCAACAGATAGGGGAAAATGTATTGGAAAACAGTAAAACACTTGACAATAGGTATCACAGAGCTTATGTTTGTTTTTAAAAAGTAAAACCAACTCCTTTCATCTTACCTGTTTAGTCTGACCTTCTATATCGTCCAGCGTTGGTAGGTCAGCCAGGTATTTTTCTAAGGTTTCAATTCGTCTCTGCTTTTCTTTGTTTTGCTCTGACTCTTTCTGGCATTTCTTTTTCAGGCTATTAATATAGCGGTCTCTAGTTTTAAGCTAGAAGAAAATAAGTATAAATGTTTTAAGATGACAGTGAAAAATAAGCCTGCTTTGGGACTGGTCCCAAGTTATATTCTCAGCTGCATAAAAGCACTGATTACTGAAAGAAAAAAAAAAAAATCCCAGCAGCTCAAACTTCCAGACCATATGTGACTTCCAACCACAGCTGCTCGACCTATGCCTAGAAAGCAAACTGAAAACGTTACAATTTAGAACATAAAATAGATGTAATTTTTTTCACCAATGAGCATGTTCATATTAAATTTAGAATAACTAAACTGGAAGGGACATACAAAGATCAAGTTAAACTGCCTGCACTCTTCAGGGCTAACCAAAAGTTAAAGCACACTTTTGAGGGCATTGTCCAAATGCCTCCTGAACACTGACAAGCACAGGGCATCAACCACTTTGCTAGGAAGTATGTTCCAGTGCAAAAAATGATGAGGAGACATTTTAGTCCCTCCTCTTCTCCTGACCTAGGAAAATGAATTGAAACACTGAAAACTAAGAACTTAACCCAAGAAGAACTGCAGCTGGTAACTGGATTGTGCCATCTGTCAATTACATCAGGTGACATCAGAACAGAACAGCTGCTTTCTTAAAGCACCTTGTACTATGTTTGCTTACATTGCTGGTACTTTGTGGGGAAAAAAAAAAAAAAAAAGAAAGGAAGCAAAAAGAAAAAGTGTTTTCCAGTCAGAGTCCAAGTTAATGGAAAACAGTATCTTTATTACTCAAAACTGTGTAGTAACTCAAAGACAACAAACACATGACATGACAGTAAATGAAAAGTGTCCTTTTGTTTTGGTGCTAAGCATATCCACCTCAATGAGAAATGAGTTTGACAATGTCAGAGCTCAGAGTTGTGGCCAACAGAAAAGTTTAAGTTGATAGTACCTGGAAAGGTTTTTCCAGAAAGAGCCTTCTAAAATAGACCATAAAACTGAGGATTGCAAAAAAGGCCAGAAGTCTTTACATCCTTTTTCTTTTGTGGTTTTTTTTTTTTTCATTATGACCTCAAAACTGAGCAAAGCTTTCCAGATACTTGAAAATCTTTCAGATTAGACAAAATCAAAATAAACCACACACTCAGCAAGGCAAAGCTGCAACTCAGCCATTGCTTTCTGCCACAGCATGCCCCGTAGAAACACATACTCTCCCCACTAACCAAGTCCTAGGACAGTGACTAAAATACATTCAAGTAAGCCAAATTGCTAGGAGTGTGTGACTGTCCAATACGCAAATGCCTTTCCTTGTTTCTCACACACCAATAAGGATGACAAGTTGAACAGCCTGAATACTTCGGTACTTCTGACAAAGATTACATGATTTCTGAATCTTTTTGTTGTCCTGCATACGTACACTAGGAAATTTTCTCACCTACAACCTCTACTTTTCTCATTGTTTGCCTTACAATTCCTTCTGTCCTCTTTACATCCTCAGCATCAACCCAAGAGCTCTTTCTACGTCGTCTCTCCTGAGATTAAAAAAAAAAAAGTGTGTTTTTTTTTCCCCCCTCCACTCACTCCTGCCATTCTACTGAGAAGACAAGAAAACTTTGTTGGTTTGGTGGGTTTCTTCTTTATTTTATTATTTCATCCTTCATGCATATGACTTAGTTGAGACAGGCTCTCACTACCTGGCAATTAAGTACTAAAGCATGCCATAGAAATCAAAGGGAAGACCATTACTACCACTACCACAGGTGCCTTAGAGGAGTCTTCACAACTAACCACAGAAGAGTGAGAAGAAGGAGATAGCAGGGTGCAGGTATCTGAACTCAATCTTTTTCAGTCTAGCAGCACAGTTTACAGATGAAATGCTTCAAAACTAAAGTGAGTGCTGCAACATCTACAGATGCCATGAAGCACACTTGTGCCTGGCAGAAAGAAAAGGAAGAAGCTAAGCACTTGTGATAAGAACACTTGTGAAGAGTGCTGTAGTATCTACCTTAGCAGACTCCTTCAGCTAGGACGCCACAAGCTGCCAAGGTATCTCTGGCCAGCCACAAAAGAGAAGCTTATTCAGGCTGCTGAAATTTCAGCACCCACTGAAGCACTTCCAGTTACCTCAGTCCCACTCTGAACACACATGTAGCCTGGAGAAAACAAACCTTCTCTTCAGGTGCCAGTATTATTTGCAAGGCAGTAAAAATACTGCCTTGCTCAGTACGCCATCACGCACGTGAAAGAGAGGTACAAAGACAGCAGTGAGTGAAGGGCACCTCTTCTCTCTGCAGGCCCTGCTGTTTCTCAAAAGGAAAGCATCCAGTGTATCCACTATATTAGAAGAGACACAGCACTTCAGACCAAGAAGTTTTCTAGCTCAGTGCGTAATTTCCAGCAGTGCCCGTATGCAGATGTCTACAGTAAGGAAAGAACATGGAAAACACATTTTTCCAGCCTCCAGTTGCTTTTGTTTGTTTTTCTCCTGAGGCAGTTATGATTTCTGTATTCTTCTGTTTGATATTTGCCTTGCTGCCCTCCTCTGAACCTTCTCCAGTTCTACTACATCCTGTTTTTGCGATGAGGGAGAGCCTCCTAGACCTTTCATCACTGACCACTGATGGACAAGGAAATGGGAGAGTTCCTTATGTTTTCTTCCCTCCCGCCTGCACTGGAACTGTCACAGCTTGTCTCTTACTGTCAAAAACATATCATCTGCACACTGTATTTAAATGTTGTATGTTTAAAATGTCAATATAAGAAAAAAATATTTGCAACAGTAGGTAGCTAGGGAATTAGATACATACGCCAGCAACCCTAACCCGACTTATATGTCCTTTTAGACATGTACTTACAAAGCTCATGTAATAGCTACTTTACTTCAGGCTTCCAGCATTTCCCCAGTCCTTGGCCAAATCTGGCTTAGGATTGAAAAGCCTCTTCCAAAACACAAGCACTCACTCAAAAATAACCCTAGAATAGCTACCAGCCACAATCCCTTTGATCAGTACAGAAATTCTATTTTTTGTCCCTTAATGTCTGGTACTACTGAGCAGGGACACCAAGATTTTTGGGCTTAAGGGATGTCCCTGCAGGCACAGCTGAGGAACTGCAGAGAGGGCTGTTCCCAGACTTGGCACCCAGCCCACTGCAGGATCACACAACACATCTCCTTCCTCCCTCTGTAGTCTTCGCTCAAACAGGAGGGCATCTGATTTATTACTACGACACACGCCTCCTTCCTGTCCTTTTTCTTGCTGCGAGCCTTTAGTTCAGCACACAGGATGGGTTGGTAGGGTGGATCAGATCTGTACAGTAAATCAGGTTCTTGGTGACCAACTATCCAGCCGATACAGGCACTGGGGCACAGCTCCTCAGAACTGCCATCACTCACAGCAGCAGCTCCTACACAAGAACACAAGCACCAAAAATGCTAAAAGAAACAGGAAGAAGCAGAAGAATTCAGTTTCTGCCCCTCCTGAATGTTACCAGAAATGGAAATTAACTATTTCTCCTTCCTACCTGTTGCTTTACAGTACCACACCACTGCCCCTTGAATCTGCATGAACATAAATCTAAGTACAGCAGTAAGGCTTACTGATTAAGAGAAGGTAACAGTGCCAACATCACACTGAACACTACGAATCACAGATCAATGGCACATTCCAGCCTGCAATAAGGACAGGCTGGCGGGACATTCAAAACCACCTTAGGTACTGCTTCGGCTTCCAAAGAAACTTCTTATCAGGAGAGTTCCAAGAGCACAGCCAGCTAAGCCCCTTCCTGGTCTCAGATTGAAGGCTGCTCCGCACGTCCTCAGAAAGTTGCAAGAGAATTGTTTTCTGCTGAGAAGGCACCTTCAGCACATCTCAGACTGTGAGGCCTGCACCTATGCATCATGTTAAAAAGGAACTTTCATTTCCATGCTTTTCCTGTGTTTTTAGACAACACTTCAGTTACTGTAATAAACATACAAGCTAATTGAATTCTTAGGCTTAGGGCTGAGCAGCTTTTCTTCAAAGTAAGTTTAACCGATATATGGTTAAAACTGCCATTACCAGGTCTGAAATACGTGTATTGATTGCTATTTCTTCACTACAAGTTCAGGTTTATCCACTGCCAATGCCTATTATCACAGATAAAGTTCATCTTCACTTTGAAAACAGCTCTGTAATCCCCACACAAAGGTGCTTCCTAACAAGCACAATATATGCTGCTTTAACGAGGTCAAAAGGAAATCTGGAACATGAAAGACACTTACTTTTTCTTCCATCTTCTTTTTCTCCTCCATAGATTTGTTTGAAATCTGCTTTAGAAATTCACTGAGTTGTAACTCCTTATTCTCAGCCACTGCAATCTTTCGCTCAAGCTCCTCAAGGTGGGATGCTGATCTTTCTGAAACATGGGGTTGCAGTGATGCACTCTCATACTGTGGTTGCTTTCAAAAAGAAAGAGAACAATCATAACACATACAAGAAAGAGAACAATCATATAAATGAACACACACATACTACTGCATACTTTAACACCACAGCAGAAAACAGTCTTGCTGTTTCCCCCCCGCCCCCACCCTCACTTTCAGGAAGGGTGGAGTTTGATTTTCAAACATTAAAATGTGTGGGAACAGTATGTATCTCAGGAATCTTCTGCAGAGAAAAGAAAGGAATGAAAAAACGGAAGCTGGACGCTTACATTCACAACATATGAAAATGAACACTGTGGGACAATTTCCCCCTCAGATATACCGAAGTGGTGCAACTTTTCTTCCAAAACAAACAAACTAAAAATTCCAACCCTTACAATCCAAAGTAAATGCATTTCCAAAACAAGTCACAACCACTGCATTACCCTATTATCTCCCACAGAGAAAAAACACTATAATATATTCATGGACATTTTATAAAGTAAAATATACCCCAATCTCACAGACTCTGCTAAAGTAGAACATCAGACAACAGTTAAACCTCAGAGCTATCACAACCGAGATGAAGAAGGGCGCAGGGATAGTCTGAGATTATTGCTACAACCAGCTGGCAGGCTTCCTGCCTTCTGTCGTGTCCACCAAAACCCTCCTCCCTTTCTATCTCATGCAGTTCAATATTGTTCTCCCACTTCCACTGCCCACGGAGAGAAAGCACAAAATGGAAATCAACTGCCCGTGGGATGGAAAAGGAGATGCATCCCATTAGGCTTTCAGTTTCATATTCTTTTAATAATATAAACTGGAATCTTTGAAGAAATTATACAGAGAGCTTTTAAAATAACATTCCTTGTGCAAAGCATTATAACAGATTAAAATCTCCATTAAAGTAGATTTTCATTTGCAAGTTAATCTTATGAAAAGCAAACAAATCAAGCAGAAATCCTAAGACCTTTTATAGATTGCTCGTACATTTTAAAGTATGAAAGATGAAAGCATCTGCTGCTTTATTTGAAGCGTATTTGGCATACTAAGGTTATGTACATTAATATTTCAGTTTCCATGATTTTTTTCTTTCAAATTCTTTATCTAGACAGAGTTTTAGAGTATTCTATGAAGAAACTTCTGAAAGCACCGAAATCCACATTCAGAAATCGTTTCTATCCACCTTCACACTGAGTTACTGCCCGAACTTTCCTCCCATCTTACACAAAACATTCTCGCCTTACACACAGCTGTGCTATTCCAAGAACATAATTAACATCAGGCTGGGGTATGTTAGCTGAGATCCTGGTGCAGTGTCTGTGACAAAAATGATAAAGTAATAAAAGAGGATGGCAAAGCTATTTCTCTGCATATCTGCCTTTAACGTTTTCCTCCAGGAAGACCGTTTTGATACGTGGAGGCGTTGAGATGGACTGTATCGATAGTATCTCTAATTCCTCGTTTGGGTAGCACCTCCTTGTCCAACTCAGAAAATCTTTCGTCAGTGGTTTTCAGATGTTTTATCTTCTAATATCTCCTTATATAGCTGTGTTACACATGTGCTGTTAAAAAACCATCATTTTTGCACAGTGCTGCAATATGAATGAGGATTCCTACCCCACTTTCATCGGATTTCAAAATAAGTATGTACACAGTATTAATACAACTTAAATTTCTACAGATCTGAAGTAAATAACATTTTCAGGATTTTCTACTCTATGCAATTTACAGTTATCCAAGGACACAACCATTAATAAACATAAAAGCTCTGCACTTTATCCTACAGTGAACTGCGAGCATCCTTTCAAGTGGCAGTTACTGCGTAATGGAAAAATTCTCTAGAATAAAAATATCCATCCTACCTGCAAATTAGTCATGTACGGCTCTTCGCAGTTCACAAGATGGCTCAGTCTTGCATGTTGAACTCGTAATTCATTCTCTCTTATTTTCTGATGTAAATTGTTAATCTGCTGCTTTTGCCTGTAATAAATAAATTTCATTTGAAAATAAATGGAATTGAACAGAGATCATAATAAAAAAAAAAAGATCTTGAGACTAGTACTGGAGAATACTACAGCAATGTATGCAACTTACTTTCTCTCTTCCACACTGTCAAATGAAACAGTAACAAATACTCAACAGAACCAGATTAAGTATTTCATAATCCTGGATCTACTTTAGCTGTGGGTTTTTTGTTTTGTTTTGTTTTTTTCCACTGCAGCCAGACTGCAACTAGCCCAGTTCAACACCAGAACTGGAATCTCATCAGGATATGAGGTATTAAACTAGAGCTGCCATGCACCCTTCACCTAAGCATCCCCCAACTGGCCTGTACTCAACTGGGAATCATAAATTTATCTTTCAGAAATATGTACTTGAATACCAGTTTTGTAGGGGCTGGAGAGCAGCTTCTGTTGTCATTTTTTTTTCCATATACCCAGAAGTGTAAATAGCAAGAAGTATCCAAAAATGAGAATGCAAACAAACAAAACTCACATCTTCAGTTTACTTGGACTTCGCTCTGGCTTCTCTCTCTTCATGAGAGCTGACTTTTGACATAGTTTAAAGAGATTTACAAAGCAAGGAGCAGAAAAATTTTAAAAAAGATGTAATTACAAAAGTTAGACAGCAGGGCTTTCCTGTGAGGTCTGTCTTTCCATGCTGCTCACGGCCTTTTCAGTTAGTTGCTTTACATGTTTCCCATCACTACAGTAAAATCCTGCACTGCATATTAAAGAATTCAAACTCTTACAGCAATCATTTGGCTAGCGTACAGCAGAAATAGCACCACTCTTCCATCACTATTTAATTATATCATACATTGTATCACTATTTAAATTATGACTTCATTTGAACTAGTGTGAGTAGATGGCAAGCACAAAACACGTCTCAACCCCAGCCCAAGTTACATGAGAGACACAGACTGCCAGCTCTGCTGTTCTCTCCAGGGAGAGCTGGGCGCCTAATGAGGTGACTGGAATGGAGTCATCAGTACCTACCAGAAACACACAGAGCAACCTGCTCAATCCATCTACAAACAGCTTTCATTCCTGATCAGCAAGGCTCTGGAGTTTCCCTCCCTGGAGATCTTCAAAAGCTGCCTGGACATGGCCCTGTGCAAGCAGCTCTGGTCGTCCCTGCTTGAACATGGTTTGGACCGGATGGACTCAAGCTCTTTTCTAATTCTACGTACTCCTTTAATTCTACTTTCTTTTTTTTGTTGTTGTTGGTTTTTTGTTTGTTTGGTTGGTTGGTTTTTTAAATATTAGGAGAGCATCAAAGATAGGATGCATGTGCACACAACTTAACTTTTTAACATTTCTCTTCTTCAGCTATAAAGAATGGCAATGAGTGGGAAATCAGTACAAACAAGTTGCAATTCTGTAGTGCCTTAAGATGATTCATTCAGTACAGTTCATAAATAAGAGCAACCAAATGCATTTAGATGACTACATAGCAAGTCCTAAAATATATAAACAGGTGAATCTCAGGCTTCCCTTTTCAGTTTTACTATCCATGGAAAAAAAAGCCCATATAAATGGACTGTGTAATGCTGAACAACTTTGTACTCAGACTCAGCTCTTCTGGTTGGCATCTTTCTGTATGAGGGCACTTCAATCAAAAAGCTTCAAACTTATTTTGGAAGAAGCGCATTTCAAGATCAAGAAGAAGAGTATGCTTGTAACTTCTAACAGGCCACATACAAGCCCAAGTGCTTGTCTAATCATGTGAGAAAATATAAAGCCTTGGTGACTTCTGCTGGATGCTTGGTCACAGAGACTGGGATCGTTTACTATGATTTGTCTTAATCCATGAACAGAAGTCGTTTTTCATTTTTTATTACCTTATTACTTACCAGATATAGCTATTAAACATCCCTGCCCCATTTGTTTTAACATTATTCATCCATTTGCCACTCATCCCTTGAAGACACTATGCAATTTTCTCCTTCTGGCTGATCGCATCTTAGCAGCGCCTTACTTTATGGGCAGGAACTCAATAGCTCGAAACAAATGTTACAGCCCAGAGTAAGCATTTTTAAATATTTTTGAACCTCCAACTACAGTACCATATTTCATAATCTTTTCCCTACCCTAACAAATCCCTGTAGGAAAAAAGGTAGAACAAATTAATCCACGATGAAACAGAGCTGCATGAGTGAAGAGCGTAACTGCATTTCTTTTTGCTCTGCAAAGCGTGAAACTCTGCCCCACCTGAAACCTGGCCAGCAAAACTTGTCATGAAAATGCTTCACGTCTGTGGAGATCCCGCACAGCTTCTTCACATAACTGCCTCTCTTAAAATATCATTAACCTCATGCCACCCAGAGACAAAAATCCTGTGAACAGCCCAGCAGTCACAAGCAGAGGGAAAGATAAAGCACCATAGAAACAGATTTGCTATTTACATACAGTCCTGTAAGTCTTTGGAGACTTCATACCAGATGTGTTTTCTCACTGATGTTCTCATACGCTAAGACAGTTTTAATCTTCTGTTACCCCACAGCTGTTACTATTAATCTGCAGCACAACCACGGGCTGCAAGCATTATTAAAGAGCTCTCAGAAACACGACCTGCGCACTGCAGAGGGGACACTGTCCCCACAAGCCTCCCCATCACCAATCCATCTTCCACTCAGGTACGTGCTGACTGCCGCTCCGGGCAGGCAAAAAACATAAAAATAATCCCGAGATGGAAAGATGTGGCAGCAAGGCCACTCTCCCCTTGTAACCGCTACGGTGTTAGTAACTCACGTGCACCCTGCATGTTCACAGGGGGCAGACCAGAGCAGGCTGAAATTCTGTAACCATTTTGACCAATCTTGGCAAATTTTTTGCAGCTCTTCCCTTTCTCTAATGAGCTGTTAACGCCATCAGCTCTCCCCAGGCATTCATGACGTTTGTGACCCAGAAGGCAGCCGTGCTTTAATGTAAGTAGGCCCAGGCCTGAGCTCAGGGCACTGGGGACTAATAAGAGACACTCCTCTACAGAAACCACAGCATAACTAGGGTCAGTAGAAACGCTGTACTTAATACCACAAAAACTACTCTCATTCACAAATTCCATTTCTCCATCAGTGGGTGTTGCAGCTCTATGTTGAAGGCAAAGTAACAATTATTGGCATGTTATCTGAGTACCACAGGACTCGTTGCAGGATTTCATTCAAGCCTCCGTCAGTCAGATGAGAAAATACTTCAAGTTGCTGTCCAGACATGTCCCTCCTTTTACACTCAGACTTAAGGAGAGAAGAACAGGAGGCACAGTGCTGCTCTAAAGTCGCAAACCAATCATTAGGACTCAAAGGGAATAAGAGTTTGTTTAAAAATAAACAAGAAGAAAGAAAAAGTTAGAAAGGTAGGAATGAAAGATATCCTTTTGGGATGGATATTTAGAAGTGTGCCTTACATAATTTGATGTTTCAGAAGAAAATATCATTGAAAAGTGTATAAACTGTAACTCTCCCATCCAACTAACTAATACACACATAGCACTAATACCACCGCTTTCAGAGATAAATCTGGCACAAGTATTTCCAGCTGCCCTGAAAGGTATAAAAGTCTCCAGGAATGGGGATATAGGAACAAATGAATTTTTTATCTTCTTTAAATGAGCAAAAAAACCTCTTCCATTACCCACAGAAGAGTTCTGCAACGAAGATACTGAAGCCACTGCCTTGTTGGATTTTACTTTAGATAGGTTGGTATGTCAGTTCTGTTTTGTTTTTCTCGGAAATAACCTGCCTGTTATACCCATGTTTTCATTGTTATTATCCTAAAACTTCCATTGATACCCTGGGAGTTTCACTCTGAGCCTTTTCACACCACCTTTTTTGAACTTCAGTCATAATTTATAGGTACAGATATATATAGATAGATAGATAGATAGATACCCTAAGACCAAATCCTACCCGTGCTGCTCCCAGGTATGTTCTTTCTAAAGGGACTCAGCAGCAGTGACAGGTTATCCAAGACACCGGACAAACTCGGTGGCTAAATGCTCTAAGGTTCTCACTATCTAGCTCTTTGTCCCAACTGGCACATTAGTTAATACATCCTAGCTAAGTTTATTTACAGAAAACTACCATTTTCACTAATGACTACACCTTAATTTTAAGGATCTTGGAATACACATACAATCCAGAATACTTTTAACTGATCATACACCTAAGGAAAAAATCACTCCTTTTAATCCCTCACCAACAGCAAAACAGCCCAGCATCTGCACTGTTCTCTTGTAATGAGCGTGACCTGGCACAAAGTGACTGTTGCTAGAGCACCTATAGCCAAGTCTGTAAATCAGCAGCTCGCTTTCAGTTGGTACATGCAGAACAGAAGAATAGCACAGTGCTGCCCAGCCTGCTCAAGTTCCTCGATGGATCTTTGCCCAATGCCCACCCGCCCTTTTTCTTCCTAAGAGCCCCTGGGGGGCAGCTACTTTTGCAGTCTGTCTGCCCCTTTGGCAGCAAGGGGCTGCTAATGGTGCATAATACCTGTGATGTTCCTCTGGGAAGACTGACACAGGGAAGACAACACGGCTCTCCATGAAATGGCAGACAGCTCATCCCATGCCAGATGACTGAGACTCTATTTTTGCAGCTGATCATAATCCAGAGGAAAATTACTCGTATCCCTTGACACAGACCGATGACATTTAAACGTGCAAAAAGAAAATTACAGCCTTAACTGTAAAATATCAGTTCGGGGGGTGTGGAGGGAATCTTGATTTCAATTCATTTGCAGTTCTGTCCTTCGCTCAAACAAACTTCTTCAAAACTCAGATCAGCACAAAGAACGTGGGTACCACAAATACAACGCAGCTCTGCATGTAAAAGCCTGGACTACTTCAGAGACCAGCATTAATAATAAATAAGCTGTTTAATATACAAATGCTTCTGTGCCTCTCTCAGAACGTTTGCAGAACGTAATTGGCATTCACAACATTTTCTCATATTCACACTGGACTAGTTAACCATGCACACATGCTTAGACAGACACTCGTATGTGCATTTGCCTGGAAACAAGCCACATTTTCTTTAACCTGAGACCACTCATCTGTTTCCATAAAGTCCTCTCACCACTTGTTCTAAT